>NC_069501.1:1014240395-1014412895 GCF_027579735.1 Bombina bombina | reverse complement strand
GGGATAGCATGCAGGGCCCACCTGCAAGGAGGTATGTGCAGTAAATTATTTTCTAAGGAATGGAATTGACTGAGAAAATACTGCTAATACCGATGTAATGTAAGTGCAGCCTTAAATGCAGTAGTAGCGACTGGTATCAGGCTGATATGTATGTATGTATACTCCGAGGTATTTCTGGGGAATGGAATTTCACTAAGAAAATACTGTCAATATTAAAGTAATATTTGAGCCTGCACTGCAGTGAAAGCAACTAGCAGCAGGCTTATTAATAACACTTCATAATTTTCAATTTTAAAACGTTTACTGGCATGTTAATCGTTTTTTCTGAGGTACTTGGTGATAAAACTTTATGGGCATGATTTTTACCACATGGCTGTCGTTTTTTTCTGCATAAAAACAGTTTACTGAGCTTCCCCACTGTTGTAATATGAGTGGGAGGGGCCTATTTTAGCGCTTTATTGCGCAGTAAAAATTTAGTCACAGTCTTCCTATTTCTTCCTCCATGATCCAGGACGTCTCTACAGAGCCCAGGGGTCTCCAAAACTAGTTTTGAGGGACTGTGATAAAAACGTTTATTATTTCAACTGTTATCCGTTTTGGGTATTAAGGGGCTAATCATCCTTTTGCTGGTGGGTGCAATCCTTTGCTAACTTTATACATTTTCTGTTAAAATTTGGTTGTTTTAACATATTTGGTTCATTGTTAATTCAACTGTGTCACATTTTTATGTTTCTTAAAGGCGCAGTAGCGTTTTTTATATAGCTTGTAAATTTATTTAAAAGTTTTTTCCAAGCTTGCTAGTGTTATTGCTAGTCTGTTTAAACATGTCTGACACAGATGAATCTGTTTGTTCACTATGTTTAAAGGCCAATGTGGAGCCCAATAGAAATTTGTGCACTCAATGTATAGATGTTACTTTGAATAAAAGTCAAACTTTATATGTTAAAAAAATATCACCAGACAACGAGGGGGAAGTTATGCCGACTAACTCTCCTCACGTGTCAGTACCTTCGCCTCCCGCTCAGGAGGTGCGTGATATTGTGGCGCCAAGTACATCAGGGCGGCCCATACAAATCACTTTGCAAGACATGGCTAATGTTATGACTGAAGTACTATCTAAATTGCCAGAATTAAGAGGTAAACGCGATCACTCTGGGGTAAGAACAGAGTGCGCTGATAATAGTAGAGCCATGTCTGATACTGTGTCACAATTTGCAGAACATGAGGACGGAGAGCTTCATTCTGTGGGTGACGGATCTGATCCAAGTAAACTGGATTCAGAGATTTCAAATTTTAAATTTAAGCTTGAGAACCTCCGTGTATTACTATGGGAGGTATTAGCGGCTCTGAATGATTGTAACACGGTTGCAATTCCAGAGAAAGTATGTAGGCTGGATAAATATTTTGCGGTACCGGCGTGTACTGACGTTTTTCCTATACCTAAAAGGCTTAAAGAAATTGTTAACAAGGAGTGGGATAGACCCGGTGTGCCCTTTTCACCCCCTCCTATATTTAGAAAAATGTTTCCAATAGACGCCACCACACGGGACCTATGGCAGACGGTCCCTAAGGTGGAGGGAGCAGTTTCTACTCTGGCTAAGCGCACCACTATCCCGGTGGAGGATAGCTGTGCTTTTTCAGATCCAATGGATAAAAAGTTAGAGGGTTACCATAAGAAAATGTTTGTTCAGCAAGGTTTTATATTACAACCCCTTGCATGCATCGCGCCTGTCACTGCTGCGGCGGCATTCTGGTTTGAGTCTCTGGAAGAGACCCTTAGCACAGCTCCATTGGATGAGATTATGAACAAGCTTAAAGCCCTTAAGCTAGCTAATTCATTTATTTCTGATGCCGTAGTACACTTAACCAAACTTACGGCTAAGAACTCCGGATTCGCCATTCAAGCGCGCAGAGCGCTGTGGCTTAAATCCTGGTCAGCTGATGTGACTTCTAAATCTAAATTGCTTAATATTCCTTTCAAAGGGCAGACATTATTCGGGCCCGGCTTGAAAGAAATTATCGCTGACATTACTGGAGGTAAAGGCCATGCCCTGCCTCAAGACAGGGCCAAACCAAAGGCTAAACAGTCTAATTTTCGTGCCTTTCGTAATTTCAAGGCAGGAGCAGCATCAACTTCCTCCGCTCCAAGACAGGAAGGAACTGTTGCTCGCTACAGACAGGGCTGGAAACCTATCCAGTCCTGGAACAAGGGCAAGCAGGCCAGAAAACCTGCTGCTGCCCCTAAGACAGCATGAAGTGAGGGCCCCCGATCCGGAAACGGATATAGTGGGGGGCAGACTTTCTCTCTTTGCCCAGGCTTGGGCAAGAGATGTCCAGGATCCCTGGGCGTTGGAAATCATATCTCAGGGATATCTTCTGGACTTCAAAGCTTCTCCTCCACAAGGGAGATTTTCATCTTTCAAGGTTATCAGCAAACCAGATAAAGAAAGAGGCGTTTCTACGCTGTGTACAAGACCTCTTACTAATGGGAGTGATCCACCCAGTTCCGCGGTCGGAACACGGGCAAGGATTCTATTCAAATCTGTTTGTGGTTCCCAAAAAAGAGGGAACCTTCAGACCAGTCTTGGACTTAAAGATCCTAAACAAATTCCTATTCGAACCATCTTACCCATGATCCAAGAGGGTCAGTACATGACCACAGTGGATTTAAAGGATGCCTACCTTCACATACCGATTCACAAGGATCATTACCGGTATCTAAGATTTGCCTTCCTAAACAGGCATTACCAGTTTGTAGCTCTTCCCTTCGGGTTAGCTACGGATCCAAGAATCTTTACAAAGGTTCTGGGCTCTCTTCTGGCGGTACTAAGACCGCGAGGCATAGCGGTAGCTCCGTACCTAGACGACATTCTGATGCAAGCGTCAAGTTTCCAAACTGCCAAGTCTCATACAGAGTTAGTTCTGGCATTTCTAAGGTCGCATGGGTGGAAGGTGAACGTAGAAAAGAGTTCTCTATTGCCACTCACAAGAGTTCCCTTTCTAGGGACTCTTATAGATTCTGTAGAAATGAAAATTTACCTGACGGAGGACAGGTTATCAAAACTTCTAAATGCTTGCCGTGTCCTTCATTCCATTCAACACCCGTCAGTGGCTCAGTGCATGGAGGTAATCGGCTTAATGGTAGAGGCAATGGACATAGTACCATTTGCGCGCCTGCATCTCAGACCGCTGCAATTGTGCATGCTAAGTCAGTGGAATGGGGATTACTCAGATTTGTCCCCTCTGCTAAATCTGGATCAAGAGACCAGAGATTCTCTTCTATGGTGGCTTTCTCGGCCACATCTGTCCAAGGGGATGCCCTTCCGCAGGCCAGATTGGACGATTGTAACAACGGACGCCAGCCTTCTAGGTTGGGGCGCAGTCTGGAATTCCCTGAAGGCTCAGGGATCATGGACTCAGGAGGAGAGACTCCTTCCAATAAACATTCTGGAATTAAGAGCAATTTTCAATGCTCTTCTGGCTTGGCCTCAGTTAGCAAATCTGAAGTTCATCAGGTTTCAGTCGGACAACATCACGACTGTGGCTTACATCAACCATCAAGGAGGAACAAGGAGTTCCCTAGCGATGATGGAAGTCTCAAAGATAATTCGCTGGGCAGACTCTCACTCTTGCCACCTGTCAGCGATCCACATCCCAGGCGTGGAGAACTGGGAGGCGGATTTTCTAAGTCGCCAGACCTTTCATCCGGGGGAGTGGGAACTTCATCCGGAGGTGTTTGCCCAACTGCTTCATCATTGGGGCAAACCAGATCTGGATCTCATGGCGTCTCGCCAGAACGCCAAGCTTCCTTGTTACGGGTCCAGGGACCCGGGAGCGGTGCTGATAGATGCTCTGACAGCACCTTGGGTCTTCAACATGGCTTATGTGTTTCCACCTTTCCCGATGCTTCCTCGATTGATTGCCAGGATCAAACAGGAGAGAGCATCAGTGATTCTAATAGCGCCTGCGTGGCCACGCAGGACCTGGTATGCAGATCTAGTGGACATGTCGTCCTGTCCACCATGGTCTCTGCCTGTGAGACAGGACCTTCTGATTCAGGGTCCTTTCAAACATCCAAATCTAATTTCTCTGAGGCTGACTGCATGGAGATTGAACGCTTGATTCTATCAAAGCGTGGATTCTCGGAGTCGGTGATTGATACCTTAATACAGGCTAGGAAACCTGTTACCAGGAAAATTTACCATAAAATATGGCGTAAATACTTATATTGGTGCGAATCCAAGAGTTACTCATGGAGTAAGGTTAGGATTCCTAGGATATTGTCTTTTCTACAAGAGGGTTTAGAAAAGGGTTTATCTGCTAGTTCGTTAAAGGGACAGATTTCAGCTCTGTCTATCCTTTTACACAAACGTCTGGCAGAAGTTCCAGACGTTCAGGCTTTTTGTCAGGCTTTGGCTAGGATTAAGCCTGTGTTTAAGACTGTTGCTCCGCCGTGGAGCTTAAACTTAGTTCTTAACGTTCTGCAAGGTGTTCCGTTTGAACCCCTTCATTCCATCGATATCAAGCTGTTATCTTGGAAAGTTCTGTTTTTAATGGCTATTTCCTCGGCTCGAAGAGTCTCTGAGTTATCGGCCTTACATTGTGATTCTGCTTATCTGATTTTTCATTCAGACAAGGTAGTTCTGCGTACTAAACCTGGGTTCTTACCTAAGGTAGTCACTAACAAGAATATCAATCAAGAGATTGTTGTTCCATCATTGTGCCCTAACCCTTCTTCAAAGAAGGAACGACTTTTGCACAATCTGGACGTCGTCCGTGCCCTGAAATTTTATTTGCAGGCAACTAAAGATTTTCGTCAAACTTCTTCCCTGTTTGTCGTTTATTCTGGACAGAGGAGAGGTCAAAAAGCTTCGGCTACCTCTCTCTCTTTTTGGCTTCGTAGCATAATACGTTTAGCCTATGAGACTGCTGGACAGCAGCCTCCTCAAAGGATTACAGCTCATTCTACTAGAGCTGTGGCTTCCACTTGGGCCTTTAAGAATGAGGCCTCTGTTGAACAGATTTGCAAGGCTGCAACTTGGTCTTCACTTCACACTTTTTCAAAATTTTACAAATTTGACACTTTTGCTTCTTCGGAGGCTGTTTTTGGGAGAAAGGTTCTACAGGCAGTGGTTCCTTCCGTGTAAAGATCCTGCCTGTCCTTCCCGTCATCCGTGTACTTTTAGCTTTGGTATTGGTATCCCATAAGTAATGGATGACCCGTGGACTGACTACACTTAACAGGAGAAAATATAATTTATGCTTACCTGATAAATTCATTTCTCCTGTAGTGTAGTCAGTCCACGGCCCGCCCTGTTTTTACGGCAGGTCTAAATTTTAATTAAACTCCAGTCACCACTGCACCCTATAGTTTCTCCTTTCTCGTATGGTTTCGGTCGAATGACTGGATATGACGTAGAGGGGAGGAGCTATATAGCAGCTCTGCTTGGGTGATCCTCTTGCACTTCCTGTTAGGGAGGAGTTATAATCCCATAAGTAATGGATGACCCGTGGACTGACTACACTACAGGAGAAATGAATTTATCAGGTAAGCATAAATTATATTTTTTTGTATAAAAGCACATTATTTTTCCAGTTCCTCTTTTTGTATGCTTTTTTACTCCTTTTTACACCCTATACGTTGAAACTGAGGTATGTGTGTGGTGGTAGGAATGTATATCCCATACGTCACTAGCTCATGGACTCTTGCCACTATGAAATAAATTAATTTATCAGGTAAGTTCTTACAATTATTTTTTAGGAAAACATAATTTATGTATTTCTACAAGCCAAAAATGAAGGTGGCTTCTACACATTTTCTAGGAACCAGCCAAGGATTGGTTATGTAAAATTAAATGTATAGTAGTCGAATAATTATAGTAATGGGTGAAATTCAAGTATCCATGGCTTCCTGGAACTTATCAAGTACTGGTTATCAATATTGCATGTTCTTTCTAAAAAATGTGAGAGAAAACAAGCTTTCTACATATAAATGTATATTAAGTCTTTGGTAGAGTGACAACATATGGAGTTCTACCGTATTTCCCACTTCCAAAAAAGCCTTAGTTTATCCCCTTAATGACGGCCAACAGGGTACGTCTGGCGCCTGTAGTGTTGATCTCGCTGTCAGTTCTGCCACTCTTACTGTGAAGATGGTGTTTCTAACAATCTTGTTTATCCTTGTTGTTCTTTTTTATCATTATTATCATTATTATTATTATTATTATTATTATCATTGAGTTTAAAAAAATGTATTCACTTTAGTTGCCTTCTTTTTGTATTAGGCGTTTACTCACTCAGCTTGATGCTGTTAAAACGATAAAAGGAGTGGATGGGAAAAGCCCAGGGAAGAGTTCAGCCCTAGAGAGCACAGTAACTTATGAGTTACACTGTCGACCGGAGCAAAACAAGTTTTCTCATGCTGCAAAGGTATCTTGTTGGTCTCTGTGCGTTAACAAAAAGAAGATATTTATGAAACCATATATTACTTGGTAGAAAAAATTTACAGAATTATGAAGTCCCCAAAAAATAGCAAATAATTATTCTCATGAAACATAGGTAAAAACATCTAAAAATGAAAAACAAATAAAAATACTGGGGAGTCCAGGGCCCAGCAAAAAAAGAAACAAATCAATATATATTGGCTATCACTGGACAAAACACAAAAGGGGTAACTATCCCCATTACAATGTGTGGCATGAAACACAAAAAGTCCCTAACATAAATCTATCTATCTATCTGCGACTATTAAGTACTTCGCTCTGGAGCCAGAAAGGGGTGGCAGTCTGCTAACACTTTTGTGACAACCTACTGCAATTATTTATAAAGAACTGGGGGTTCCCATGCTACTATCCCTGAAAACAGTCAAAAAACCATGTTTTAAGGCTTAAATATATAGTTTTTTATCATTTGCATTGTTGTGTGTAATAGGTGGCAGAACTAGAAAAGCGTTTGGGCGAGCTTGAAGCTGCAGTGAAGTGTGACCAGGACAGTCAGGTAATTAACATTTTACTCGACCTTATAGAGTGTATTATTATAATGAAAACTGTTAATTCCGTATTTTCTTGGTGGTATACTATATTGTTTATTTTTCAAAAACATATTTTCTATTCCACTGTTTAAAGTAGGTCAAATATAATTTTGATGTGCATAACTACTAGCCTTTCACTGGCTCTCAAATTGTTGAGTACAGTAGTAAGGCTGGGGTAGACTGGACACTTAGCTGGATTTTGAGAATTGAGGTTAAGAATAACTATTCTCTTTTGTTACAGAATCCTCTCACTGTTGGCCTGCAAGGATCTAATTTGATGGTAAGTGTTAGGTCATATGTTAACCTGACCTAGCTAGTGAACTGATACTACATCCAAGTGAAGTAAAAAAGAAAGAAAAAAACAAAGAAAGAAATGTTCTCCATTTTTATTTATTAAAACTATTACTGTATGTATGAGACTATTTCTTCCATGTAATTGGCAAGAGTCGTCCATGACCTAGTGACGTATGGGATATACAATCCTACCAGGAGGGGCAAAGTTTCCCAAACCTCAAAATGCCTATAAATACACCCCTCACCACACCCACAATTCAGTTTAACGAATAGCCAAGTAGTGGGGTGATAAAGAAAGGAGTAAAAAGCATCAACAAAGGAATTTGGAAATAATTGTGCTTTATACAAAAAAATCATAACCACCATAAAAAGGGTGGACTCTTGCCAATATGAAAGAAATGAATTTATTAGGTAAGTTCTTACATAAATTATGTTTCTCCAACATAGGTGTGTCCGGTCCACGGCATCATCCTTACTTGTGGGATATTCTCTTCCCCAACAGGAAATGGCAAAGAGCCCAGCAAAGCTGGTCATATGATCCCTCCTAGGCTCCGCCTACCCCAGTCATTCTCTTTGCCGTTGCACAGGCAACATCTCCACGGAGATGGCTAAGAGTTTTTTGGTGTTTAAATTCATAAGGTTTCAATCAGACAACATGACTACAGTTGCTTATATCAACCATCAGGGGGGAACAAGGAGTTCCCTGGCGATGGAGGAAGTGACCAAGATAATTCAATGGGCGGAGGATCACTCCTGCCACTTGTCTGCAATCCATATCCCAGGAGTGGAAAATTGGGAAGCGGATTTTCTGAGTCGTCAGACATTCCATCCGGGGGAGTGGGAACTCCACCCGGAAATCTTTGCCCAAATAACTCAATTATGGGGCATTCCAGACATGGATCTGATGGCGTCTCGCCAGAACTTCAAGGTTCCTTGTTACGGGTCCAGATCCAGGGATCCCAAGGCGACTCTAGTAGATGCACTAGTAGCACCTTGGACCTTCAACCTAGCTTATGTTTTCCCACCGTTTCCTCTCATTCCCAGGCTGGTAGCCAGGATCAACCAGGAGAGGGCTTCGGTGATCTTGATAGCTCCTGCGTGGCCACGCAGGACTTGGTATGCAGACCTGGTGAATATGTCATCGGCTCCACCATGGAAGCTACCTTTGAGACAGGACCTTCTTGTTCAAGGTCCATTCGAACATCCGAATCTGGTTTCTCTCCAACTGACTGCTTGGAGATTGAACGCTTGATTTTATCAAAGCGTGGGTTTTCAGATTCTGTAATAGATACTCTTATTCAGGCTAGAAAGCCTGTAACTAGAAAGATTTACCATAAGATATGGAGAAAATATATCTATTGGTGTGAATCTAAAGGATTCCCATGGAACAAGATAAAAATTCCTAGGATTTTATCCTTTCTACAAGAGGGTTTGGAGAAGGGATTATCTGCAAGTTCTCTGAAGGGACAGATTTCTGCGTTATCTGTTTTACTTCACAAAAGGCTGGCAGCTGTGCCAGACGTTCAGGCGTTTGTTCAGGCTCTGGTTAGAATCAAGCCTGTTTACAGACCTTTGACTCCTCCCTGGAGTCTCAATCTAGTTCTTTCAGTTCTTCAAGGGGTTCCGTTTGAACCCTTACATTCCGTAGATATTAAGTTATTATCTTGGAAAGTTTTGTTTTTGGTTGCAATTTCTTCTGCTAGAAGAGTTTCAGAGTTATCTGCTCTGCAGTGTTCTCCACCCTATCTGGTGTTCCATGCAGATAAGGTGGTTTTGCGTACTAAGCCTGGTTTTCTTCCGAAAGTTGTTTCCAACAAGAATATTAACCAGGAGATAGTTGTACCTTCTTTGTGCCCGAATCCAGTTTCAAAGAAGGAACGTTTGTTACACAATTTGGACGTAGTCCGTGCTCTAAAATTCTATTTAGAGGCCACTAAAGATTTCAGACAAACTTCTTCTTTGTTTGTTGTTTATTCTGGTAAAAGGAGAGGTCAAAAAGCAACTTCTACCTCTCTTTCTTTTTGGCTTAAAAGCATTATCCGTTTGGCTTATGAGACTGCCGGACGGCAGCCTCCTGAAAGAATCACAGCTCATTCCACTAGGGCTGTGGCTTCCACATGGGCCTTCAAGAACGAAGCTTCTGTTGACCAGATATGTAAGGCAGCGACTTGGTCTTCACTGCACACTTTTGCCAAATTTTACAAATTTGATACTTTTGCTTCTTCAGAGGCTATTTTTGGGAGAAAGGTTTTGCAAGCCGTGGTGCCTTCCATTTAGGTGACCTGATTTGCTCCCTCCTTTCATCCGTGTCCTAAAGCTTTGGTATTGGTTCCCACAAGTAAGGATGACGCCGTGGACCGGACACACCTATGTTGGAGAAAACAGAATTTATGCTTACCTGATAAATTACTTTCTCCAACGGTGTGCCCGGTCCACGGCCCGCCCTGTTTTTTTTTTTTAATCAGGTCTGATGAATTATTTTCTCTAACTACAGTCACCACGGTATCATATGGTTTCTCCTATGCATATTTCCTCCTGTACGTCGGTCGAATGACTGGGGTAGGCGGAGCCTAGGAGGGATCATATGACCAGCTTTGCTGGGCTCTTTGCCATTTCCTGTTGGGGAAGAGAATATCCCACAAGTAAGGATGACGCCGTGGACCGGACACACCGTTGGAGAAAGTAATTTATCAGGTAAGCATAAATTCTGTTTTTCTTTCATGTAATTGGCATTCTTTCAGAATTCCTAGAATTTTACAGTTTCTTCAGGATGGTTTGGATATGGGTTTGTCTGCAAGTTTCTTGAATGGACAAATCTCTGCTCTTTCTGTCTTATTTCACAGAAAGATTGCTAAGCTTCCTGATATTCACTGTTTTGTACAGGCTTTGGTTCGTATCAAGCCTGTCATTATATCAATCTCTCCTCCTTGGAGTCTTAATTTGGTTTTGAAGGCTTTACAGGCTCCTCCATTTGAGCCTATGCATTCTTTGGACATTAAACTACTTTCTTGGGAAGTGTTGTTCCTTTTGGCCACCTCTTCTGCTAGAAGAGTTTCTGAATTATCTGCTCTTTCTTGTGAATCTCCTTTTCTTATTTTTCATCAGGATAAGGCGGTTTTGCGGACTTCATTTAAATTTTTACCGAAGGTTGTGAATTCTAACAACATTAATAGAGAAATTGTTGTCCCTTCCTAATCCTAAGAATTCTTTGGAGAAATCCTTACATTCTTTGGATGTGGTAAGAGCTTTGAAGTATTATGTTGAAGCTATTAAAGATTTCAAGAAGACTTCTAGTCTATTTTGTTATCTTTTCTGGTTCTAGGAAAGGTCGAAGGCCTCTGCCGTTTCCTTGGCATCGTGGTTAAAGCTTTTGATTCATCAAGCTTATTTGGAGTCGGGTAAGAATTCTTGGAGTCAGAGAATTACAGCTCATTCTACTAGATCAGTCTCCACTTCGTGGGCTTTTAAGAATGAAGCTTCAGTTGATCAGATTTGCAAAGCAGCAACCTGGTCGTCTTTGCATACATTTACTAAATTCTACCTTTTTGATGTATTTGCTTCTTTGGAAGCAGTTTTTGGTAGAAAAGTTCTTCAGGCAGCTGTTAAAGTTTGATTCTTCTGCTTATGTTTTAAGTTTTTTCATTTCATGAGAATTAACTTATATTTTGGGTTGTGGATTATTTTTTTTCCAGTGGAAAATGGCTGTTTTTATTTTTATCCCTCCCTCTCTAGTGACTCTTGCGTGGAGTTCCACATCTTGGGTATTGCTATCCCATACGTCACTAGCTCATGGTCTCTTGCCAATTACATGAAAGAAAAAATAATTTATGTAAGAATTTATTCAGTTTTTTCATATTGGCAAGAGTCCATGAGGCCCACCCTTTTTATGGTGGTTATGATTTTTTTGTATAAAGCACAATTATTTCCAAATTCCTTTGTTGATGATTTTTACTCCTTTCTTTTTCACCCCACTACTTGGCTATTCGTTAAACTGAATTGTGGGTGTGGTGAGGGGTGTATTTATAGGCATTTTGAGGTTTGGGAAACTTTGGCCCTCCTGGTAGAATTGTATATCCCATACGTCACTAGCTCATGGACTCTTGCCAATATGAAAGAAATTAATCAGGTAAGTTCTTGCATAAATTATGTTTTTCAGCAACAGTATTCAAATTATTTGATATTTACTTAATTTCCTAGGATACTGTTGAAATTCTGCAGGGTAAAGTGAATATGTTAGACGTTGCATCTCTGGACCAGGTGGAGGCCAGATTGCAGGTAAATATGCACATAATGTTAATGTCTACCTAGCAGCCAATTTCAAAACCTCCTGAAAGAAGTTTATACACACTTGTCTAGTTGTAATCTGCACAATCTCGTTTAAGGGTCTCTTAGGAAAATACTAAGGGCTAGATTTATCATAGCTGAGGTGTACAGGGGCACGTATACGTGCCCCTGTACGCCTCAGCTCGCCTGTGGCTGGGCGAAATTACCCGTAGGTAATCAACATTGCACACGAGCGCAATTTTGCGCTCGCGTGCAATCCCGCCCGCGCACAGCCAATCACGCGCGGGCAGAAGCTGTCAGTCTCCTCGGTCGGACGCGACCGAGGAGATTGAATTTCGCCACCTTAGAGGTGGCGAAGAGCTTAGGGAAGCAGCGGTCTGGTGACCGGTGCTTGATAAATCACGGCGAGCAAGTTCTTGTGAGAACTTGCTGCCGTAGGGGCTTGATAAATCTAGCCATAAGCAGTTATTTTATTTACCCATATAGGGTATCACTAGAAATGCCTGTTTGTCTGTTAAACATTGTGTATAATATGTATGGGTGCATTTAAGAGAGTAGGTAATTTAAAGTGAAACCAATAGTGATTGAAAATGCTAAAATTGCTTGTCATTTAAGCACGGAAACTGGGGAAAATCTCAGTTAAAAACACGATTTTTATAATGGCTGTACGGTTTGTGACAATCACAACAGTGCAGGTGAGAAATACAATTAAATATGAAAAATTAAAGTCCTTTTCAGGAACTTTTTTTGTTGTTAAAAATGCATTCACAGTGGGGGATGGTGGGGGGGTTAAACAAACAAACAATACAATATAGCATTGTGATCACTTGAGAAACTCTCTCCAAATTTGGTTGCTAATCAAAAAGCACTGTTGGGAGCCAATAGATTGTAACTGGTCCCAATTTTTATAGAGATGCTGTTTCTGAGCAGATGACTTGCCTATGCTTTTATTGACTTTGTCTCTTATGTAGAGTGTTTTGGGGAAAATGAATGAAATTGCTAAGCACAAAGCAGCTATTGAGGATGCAGACACAGAAAGCAAGGTCAGTATATTTTCCCATGCACTAACAATAGCTTTTATTTATGTACTTTTAGAATTCAAATGACACCCTTTTTTTCATGTTTGTGACACCCCAAGTTCTCCTTTTATGTAAAGGTATATGAGTAATTTCTTAGGGAAAAAAGACTGTTTTCCTGCATAAAAAAAATATATATTTTGTCCAGTCTGTTCTGTGCGTTTAAAAAAAAAATACAGATTAGTGGCAGCGGTGAAGTATATTGTCAGCCACTGGCAGCCATCTGAGCAGAGCATTTCTAGATGGGCTTTACATGCCTGTGCACAGTAAAGGCTCTCACTGTAACTGGAAACGTTTTTACTAGAAGCATTTTTGCTAATATAAGTGTATTGAAAAAATGCTTCTATTCAAAAATGAAGTGCACTTTTATATACTTTTATAGGGAAATGAACTTATTTAATATATATGCAGATTACATATTAACAACTAATGATACACTGCATTGCAAATGATCAGCATACAAAATAAATGTTTTAAAAACATTAGAAAATGTGCATTGTTTTTAGTCCATGAAAATACTGAATAAAAACTTGCTGAGCTATTTAGTGATGAATATAAATGAGTTATAATCACTGTGTCAAAAGTAGCACGCTTAGGCTTGTGTAAACGTCTGTCTGCTGGATTTTACATAAAAAGGGGAATACATTAAATAAAAGTATATTGCAAAGGCTGTTTAACACTCATAATGAAACATTGTAATACTACAATCTCATTCCCCTTTCATTTTGAAAGATTAGCACAAAATCAAATTGTTTCCATCCACCAAAGTTGTCCCATTGGATTTTTTTTCTCGCAGCTCAGTATGGTAGGTTTTTCCAAGATGTACATTTTAGCAATTAGATATGTTTCTTCTGTTATGTGTGATCAGTCCACGGGTCATCATTACTTCTGGGATATAACTCCTCCCCAACAGGAAATGCAAGAGGATTCACCCAGCAGAGCTGCATATAGCTCCTCCCCTCTACGTCAGTCCCAGTCATTCTCTTGCACCCAACGACTAGATAGGATGTGTGAGAGGACTATGGTGATTATACTTAGTTTTTATGACTTCAATCAAAAGTTTGTTATTTTAAAATAACACCGGAGCGTGTTATTACTTCTCTGGCAGAGTTTGAGGAAGAATCTGTCAGAGTTTTTTACTATGATTTTAACCGGAGTAGTTAAGATCATATTGCTGTTCTCGGCCATCTGAGGGAGGTAAAGGCTTCAGATCAGGGGACAGCGGGCAGAGGAATCTGCATTGAGGTATGTAGCAGTTTTTATTTTCTGAATGGAATTGATGAGAAAATCCTGCCATACCGTTAAAATGACATGTATGTATACACTTCAGTATTCTGGGGATGGTATTTCACCGGAACTACTCTGTTAAAGGTCACTAATCCTTTTTAATAACTATTTATCATGTTAAACGTTTTTGCTGGAATGTAGAATCGTTTACATTGCTGAGGTACTGTGTGAATAAATATTTGGGCATTATTTTCCACTTGGCAGTTTTTTGGCTTTATTTGTGACAGTTTCGTTTCTCTTCACTGCTGTGTGGGAGAGGGAGGGGCCGTTTTGGCGCTCTTTGCTACGCATCAAAAAATACCAGTCAGTTACTTTTATTTTTCCTGCATGATCCGGTTCATCTCTGATAGATCTCAGGGGTCTTCAAACTTCTTTGAAGGGAGGTAAATTCTCTCAGCAGAGCTGTGAGAATTCTTATAGTGACTGTGAATAAAAACGTTGCTTTGTATTTTTTATGTCAAATTTAATTATTGTTATTTTACTAATGGGAACAAACCTTTGCTAAAAGTTTTGTTGTTTTAAAGTTTGATGCTATAACTGTTTTTCAGTTCACTATTTCAACTGTCATTTAATCGTTAGTACCTCTTTGAGGCACAGTACGTTTTTTGCTAAAAAAGATTATAACCAAGTTGTAAGTTTTTTTGCTAGTGTGTTAAACATGTCTGACTCAGAGGAAGATATCTGTGTCATTTGTTCCAATGCCAAGGTGGAGCCCAATAGAAATTTATGTACTAACTGTATTGATGCTACTTTAAATAAAAGTCAATCTGTACAATGTGAACAAATTTCACCAAACAGCGAGGGGAGAGTTATGCCGACTAACTCGCCTCACGCGGCAGTACCTGCATCTCCCGCCCGGGAGGTGCGTGATATTTTGGCGCCTAGTACATCTGGGCGGCCATTACAGATAACATTACAAGATATGGCTACTGTTATGACTGAAGTTTTGTCTAAATTACCAGAACTAAGAGGCAAGCGTGATCACTCTGGGGTGAGAACAGAGTGCGCTGACAATGCTAGGGCCATGTCTGATACTGCGTCACAGCTCGCAGAGCATGAGGACGGAGAGCTTCATTCTGTGGGTGACGGTTCTGATCCAAACAGATTGGACTCAGATATTTCAAATTTTAAATTTAAATTGGAGAACCTCCGTGTATTACTAGGGGAGGTCTTAGCAGCTCTCAACGATTGTAACACCGTTGCAATCCCAGAGAAACTGTGTAGGTTGGATAAATACTTTGCGGTACCGGCGAGTACTGACGTTTTTCCTATACCTAAGAGACTAACTGAAATTGTTACTAAGGAGTGGGATAGACCCGGTGTGCCGTTCTCACCCCCTCCAATATTTAGAAAGATGTTTCCAATAGACGCCACCACTCGGGACTTATGGCAAACGGTCCCCAAGGTGGAGGGAGCAGTTTCTACTTTAGCTAAGCGTACCACTATCCCGGTGGAGGATAGCTGTGCTTTCTCAGATCCAATGGATAAAAAATTAGAGGGTTACCTTAAGAAAATGTTTGTTCAACAAGGTTTTATATTACAACCCCTTGCATGTATCGCGCCGATTACGGCTGCGGCAGCATTTTGGATTGAGTCGCTTGAAGAGAACCTTAGTTCATCTACGCTAGACGACATTACGGACAGGCTTAGAGTCCTTAAACTAGCTAATTCCTTCATTTCGGAGGCCGTAGTACATTTAACCAAACTTACGGCTAAGAACTCAGGATTCGCCATACAGGCACGTAGGGCGCTGTGGCTAAAATCCTGGTCAGCTGATGTTACTTCTAAGTCCAAATTACTTAATATACCTTTCAAGGGGCAGTCTTTATTTGGGCCCGGTTTGAAAGAGATTATCGCTGACATTACAGGAGGTAAGGGCCACGCCCTACCTCAAGACAAAGCCAAAGCTAAGGCTAGACAGTCTAATTTTCGTCCCTTTCGGAACTTTAAAACAGGAGCAGCATCAACCTCCACTGCACCAAAACAGGAAGGAGCTGTTGCTCGTTACAGGCAAGGCTGGAAGCCTAACCAGTCCTGGAACAAGAGCAAGCAGGCCAGGAAACCTGCTGCTGCCCCAAAGACAGCATGAACCGAGAGCCCCCGATCCGGGACCGGATCTAGTGGGGGGCAGACTCTCTCTCTTCGCCCAGGCCTGGGCAAGAGATGTTCAGGATCCCTGGGCTCTAGAGATCATATCGCAGGGATACCTTCTAGACTTCAAATTATCTCCCCCAAGAGGGAGATTTCATCTGTCAAGGTTGTCAACAAACCAGATAAAGAAAGAAGCGTTTCTACGCTGCGTACAAGATCTGTTATTAATGGGAGTGATCCATCCGGTTCCGCGGTCGGAACAAGGACAAGGGTTCTACTCAAACCTGTTTGTGGTTCCCAAAAAGAGGGAACTTTCAGGCCAATCTTAGATTTAAAGACTCTAAACAAATTCCTAAGAGTTCCATCGTTCAAAATGGAAACTATTCGGACAATCTTACCCATGATCCAAGAGGGTCAGTACATGACCACAGTGGATTTAAAGGATGCTTACCTTCACATACCGATCCACAAAGATCATCACCGGTATCTAAGGTTTGCCTTCTTAGACAGGCACTACCAGTTTGTAGCTCTTCCATTCGGATTGGCTACGGCTCCAAGAATCTTCACAAAGGTTCTGGGTGCCCTTCTAGCGGTACTAAGACCGCGAGGGATTTCGGTAGCTCCGTACCTAGACGACATTCTAATTCAAGCTTCAAGCTTTCAAACTGCCAGGTCTCATACAGAGTTAGTTCTGGCATTTCTAAGGTCGCATGGATGGAAAGTGAACGAAAAGAAGAGTTCTCTCTTTCCTCTCACAAGAGTTCCATTCTTGGGGACTCTTATAGATTCTGTAGAAATGAAGATTTACCTGACAGAAGACAGGTTAACAAAGCTTCAAAATGCATGCCGCGTCCTGCATTCCATTCAACACCCGTCAGTAGCTCAATGCATGGAGGTGATCGGCTTAATGGTAGCGGCAATGGACATAGTACCTTTTGCACGCCTACACCTCAGACCGCTGCAATTATGCATGCTAAGTCAGTGGAATGGGGATTACTCAGATTTGTCCCCTACTCTGAATCTGAATCAAGAGACCAGAAATTCTCTTCTATGGTGGCTTTATCGGCCACACCTGTCCAGGGGGATGCCATTCAGCAGGCCAGACTGGACAATTGTAACAACAGACGCCAGCCTACTAGGTTGGGGCGCTGTCTGGAATTCTCTGAAGGCTCAGGGACTATGGAATCAGGAGGAGAGTCTCCTTCCAATAAACATTCTGGAATTGAGAGCAGTGCTCAATGCCCTTCTGGCTTGGCCCCAGTTAACAACTCGGGGGTTCATCAGGTTTCAGTCGGACAACATCACGACTGTAGCTTACATCAACCATCAGGGAGGGACAAGAAGCTCCCTAGCAATGATGGAAGTATCAAAGATAATTCGCTGGGCAGAGTCTCACTCTTGCCACCTGTCAGCAATCCACATCCCGGGAGTGGAGAACTGGGAGGCGGATTTCTTGAGTCGCCAGACTTTTCATCCGGGGGAGTGGGAACTTCATCCGGAGGTCTTTGCCCAAATACTTCGACGTTGGGGCAAACCAGAGATAGATCTCATGGCGTCTCGCCAGAACGCCAAACTTCCTCGCTACGGGTCCAGATCCAGGGATCCGGGAGCAGTTCTGATAGATGCTTTGACAGCACCTTGGAACTTCAGGATGGCTTATGTGTTTCCACCCTTCCCGCTGCTTCCTCGATTGATTGCCAAAATCAAACAGGAGAGAGCATCAGTAATTCTAATAGCACCTGCATGGCCACGCAGGACTTGGTATGCAGATCTAGTGGACATGTCATCCTGTCCGCCTTGGTCTCTACCTCTAAGACAGGACCTTCTGATACAGGGTCCATTCAAACATCAAAATCTAACTTCTCTGAAGCTGACTGCTTGGAAATTGAACGCTTGATTTTATCAAAACGTGGTTTTTCTGAGTCGGTTATTGATACCCTAATTCAGGCTAGGAAGCCTGTTACCAGAAGGATTTACCATAAAATATGGCGGAAATACCTATACTGGTGCGAATCCAAAGGTTACTCCTGGAGTAAGGTTAGGATCGCTAGGATACTGTCTTTTCTACAAGAAGGTTTAGAAAAGGGTTTATCAGCTAGTTCATTAAAGGGACAGATTTCAGCTCTGTCCATCTTGTTACACAGACGTCTGTCAGAAAATCCAGACGTCCAGTCCTTTTGTCAGGCTTTAGCTAGGATCAAGCCTGTGTTTAAAGCTGTTGCTCCACCATGGAGTTTAAACTTAGTTCTTAACGTTTTACAGGGTGTTCCGTTTGAACCCCTTCATTCCATTGATATAAAAATGTTATCTTGGAAAGTTCTGTTTTTAATGGCTATTTCCTCGGCTCGAAGAGTCTCTGAGTTATCAGCCTTACATTGTGATTCCCCTTATCTGATTTTTCACTCAGACAAGGTAGTTCTGCGTACTAAACCTGGGTTCTTACCTAAGGTAGTCACTAACAGGAACATCAATCAAGAGATTGTTGTCCCATCCTTGTGTCCAAATCCTTCTTCAAAGAAGGAACGTCTTTTACACAATCTGGATGTAGTTCGTGCCCTCAAGTTCTACTTGCAGGCAACTAAAGATTTTCGCCAAACTTCTTCCTTGTTTGTCGTTTACTCTGGACAGAGGAGAGGTCAAAAAGCTTCTGCTACCTCTCTCTCTTTTTGGCTTCGTAGCATAATACGTTTAGCCTATGAGACTGCTGGACAGCAGCCTCCTGAAAGAATTACAGCTCACTCCACTAGAGCTGTGGCTTCCACTTGGGCCTTTAAGAATGAGGCCTCTGTTGAACAGATTTGCAAGGCTGCAACTTGGTCTTCACTTCATACTTTTTCCAAATTTTACAAATTTGACACTTTTGCTTCTTCGGAGGCTATTTTTGGGAGAAAGGTTCTTCAGGCAGTGGTTCCTTCTGTATAATGAGCCTGCCTTTCCCTCCCGTCATCCGTGTACTTTTGCTTTGGTATTGGTATCCCAGAAGTAATGATGACCCGTGGACTGATCACACATAACAGAAGAAAACATAATTTATGCTTACCTGATAAATTCCTTTCTTCTGTTGTGTGATCAGTCCACGGCCCGCCCTGTTTTTAAGGCAGGTAGATATCTTTTAAATTATACTCCAGTCACCACTTCACCCTTGGTTACTCCTTTCTCGTTGATTCTTGGTCGAATGACTGGGACTGACGTAGAGGGGAGGAGCTATATGCAGCTCTGCTGGGTGAATCCTCTTGCATTTCCTGTTGGGGAGGAGTTATATCCCAGAAGTAATGATGACCCGTGGACTGATCACACAACAGAAGAAAGGAATTTATCAGGTAAGCATAAATTATGTTTTTGTGGATATACATTATATGTTAAAGGACCACTCAATGCTGTAGATATCATAATTAACGAGCATAATAAAAAGACAATAAGTTCCTTGCAATGTCTCACAGTGACATGTTTTACACCCTGCTTATGGAAAATGTCAATTAAATTTTTTTTTTTTTTTAAAAGGACAATAAGTTAACTCCTACTCTGAATTTTAAATAAACAGTATTTTTTTTCAGACTAGTATACGTACACCCTGTGAGCTTGTGCACATGTTCAGTAGGAGCCAGAAAGTGTGAATATAAAAAGACTGTGCAAAATTTAATAATGGAAGTAAATTGGAAAGTGTCTTAAAACTGCATGCTCTGTCTGAATCATATAAGTTTATTTTGACTTGAGTGTCCCTTTAATTGCTAAATAGTGTGCATACCATACTACAGAACATTGTCTTTAGAATCTAGCTGCATAATAGACATACATTTGTTTGTCTATGATTACTGCAGGTAGCTGAAACGCGTAACACTGCTTGTACATGGATCTCCTGTATTGGTTTATCCTGACTGATATGTTTGTTTGAACTAAGTGGATTTGCCAATAAATTTACGGGCTTGTGAGCGGATCCCTCAATTTGTTGTCTTTGTTACCTATATGTTTGTTTATGTAATTACAGGTTATCACATATTATCTGTGTTATAGAAACATATCTTAATCTTTTAGGTGCACCAGCTTTATGACATTGTTCAGAAATGGGATTCTATGTCCAGTACACTTCCACAGGTAGTTCAGAGGCTGGTGACGCTAAAGCAACTACATGAACAAGGTAAGGTTCTTACTTGTGTTTTTCATGGTGGGGTACTGGCTATTTATGGGCTATATTCAAAGTACTGACTCTCTAAGACACTATATATAGAAAATTCAAGAAAATAAATAGGAAAATGCCATATTAAATGGAGAAGCACATCTTCAAAAGATTAACCAAATAAATTGTATTATATCACTTGTTGTTACATGTTTAGGTCACTCTTTAGGCTTGTATGCCTAAAAGCACTTGCATTAGAAGGTATTATATCTAACTTGCAAGACAAGCTGAGCTTTTAGTACAATTTCTTTCAGATTTATGTGTGGACTGAAGCTGTAAATTAGGCACATGCAAAAATGTTTAATTTGTTTAGTACATTAATTACAAAGTAGAAATATCTTGGCTGGCATTCATTTGTTACCAGAATTAAAGGAATGAACAAAAACAAATAATAACAAATAAACATGTTAACAAATGAATCAACACATGTATTTGTTTCATTCTGACAATGAACAAAGAATTTCCAGAATATTTCAACCTAATTTTTAGTTTTTCATACCAATAACTTTTTTTTTTTTTTTACTTTTCAAATCAGCTTTATTTGTGTAATAAAAATAAGTCAGTACAGAACAAATCATATACACAGTGAAAAGATACGAATACACTTGGTAATCTGTACATTCAGAAAGAAGCTGGTGTGGATCAATTTCCAATATAACGAGGGAAAAAGCATATACAATATTTAAAGAAAACAAAGGAAAAGAAGATACCAATAACATTTTATATATGCCTACTATAAATCATGTATGCCAGATTCTAGTTGCAAGGTAAACTAGTTTAGTAAGATTAGTAAGATAATAGTGTAAGGGCGATATTTGCATTCCACTTAGTAATACCAGCACACGCAAATGTGCGCTGGTATTACAAGTTAGGTGCAAGGTGAACACGACCTTGCATTCGCATTTCACTTAAGTATTGCGCTCACAAGAGTGCACTTCCATATGCTCGAATAGGAGCCTCATTCTTATGCCATGAGACACGGCATGAGAACCTAGTGCAGCAAAAGGGCAATAGATTTAAATATATGTATATGCTTATATACATAGTCACAGGGCTGGCTCAAGATATTGTGCTGCCTGGGTCCCAGATCAAAATGACGCCCCCCCCCCCCCCCCCGACGAAGCCCCGACCCTCCCATACTGCCCCCCCACACACACATATATATATATATATATATATATATATATATATATATACACATATATAAATATATATATATATATATATATACACATACACACACATACACACACACACACACATATATATATATATATATATATATATATATATATATATATATATATATATATATATATATATATATATATATATATATACACACACACACACACACACACACACACACACACACACACACACACACACACACACACACACACACACACACACACACACACACACATATATATATATATATATATATATATATATATATATATATATATATATATACACACACACACACACACACACACACACACACACACACACACACACACACACACACACACATATATATATATATATATATATATATATATATATATATATATATATATATATATATACTGTATACACACACACATACACTGGCTAATAATGACAACTTCTACAACTGTATTGGTGAAGGACAGGTCTCTATAGCTTGTCTAGTTAAATGCATTAAGAAAAAAAAAATAATAATAAAAGATACCATGTAATACAGCATTTAATGCTTTTTTTTAGAGAAAATTAACACAACTACATAACCCATCAAATTAATTCCAAGATCTTGGAACCCTAAACAAATTCTCCCAAGAGCAGCTATTTTATCTGCAGTAGATTTATTTATTAAAGTTAGTAATTTTGCATTTTTTAGAAAGCTTTATGTTTCAGTGTTCCAATGAAGGTTCCAACAGTCCACACTTCAGGGCAGGCGCTCCCCACCTACGTCCACCACCGCGCGTGTGTATTAGGCAGGCACTGCTCAACTAGACAGAGCCGCGGCGGCAGAACCAGAGGGGGCGGGGATATATGACCATGACGTCATATCTTTGCTCCCCTCCCTCATAACGGGCGGCGGCGCCTCTGGTCGTCTGGAGTTTGTCTGTCCCGCCCTTGCCCCCTGGGAATCATTCATCTTTACTATGTGAGGTGAGTGAGTGTATTTAACACTTATGCCGCCCATTGACAGAGGGGAATATACATGTTTCACACTTATTTCCAGAGGGGAAAGGTAGGCAGGAGCGACAGTCGGCAGACAGTCAGTGACTATAATAATTATAGTCACTGACTGAACTGCCGCCCCCTGTCAAGTGCCGCCTGGGCCATGGGACCCTGTTGGTCCCATTGATAAGCCGGCCCTGCATAGTCAGGAGAAAAGAATGCACATCCAGACTGGACTGGGTACACATCCTATGACTCATAAACAGGCCCAGCTTTGATTGCTATCACACGTGCTGGGCCTGTTTATGAGTCATGGGATGTGTACCCGGTCCAGTCTGGCAGTGCATTCCTTTCTCCTGATTTTGCTTATGCCCAGGGTGATTACATAAGTCTGTGAACCCTGACCTGTTCCCAGTTTGTTTGATTATTTGCTTGCATTTGTGTGCATGGCTGCAGTTGTGTGGCTGTATTAGGGACTCAGGTATGTGGAAGAGACCTTGGCTTGGTACCTGGGCTTGTCCCATTTGGCCAAATACGGTGACTAACTCTTCTGGTTTTGCTTTTTAATCCTAGCTGAGAGCTTGTGAGTGAGTGCTGGACTTTGTGTGTTGTATTGCTTATATACATATATGTATTTTTTATGTGTATATAAACATATCAATGCATAAATATATATGTATATAAGCATATGCATATATATTTACAGAGAACACACAGTCCCCATAGACTGAAAAAAAAATGGCACTGAAAAGAGCCTTTACATTGTGGACACTCCACACCAGCCAACTTTGAGCCATACAAACTACTTCATGCAGTTATTTAAAAACAAAAACAAACTAAATGCTTTTTTATTTATTTAAAACAAACCTCACACTTTCTTTTCGGGCACATTTAGAAAATTAACCAGAGATCTGATCTCCGGTTAATTTTCTGAGCGCTAATTGCGACCGCCAGCCTTGTTAAGGAATGGCTCATGGGAAATACAAATACATGGCTTCCTATAGTACTACAGAATCCTCCTCAATCAGGGAATATACTTCCTCTTTGGGCTTCTTCCTTCTTGTATGACTCTTTTCCATACTGATCAAGCAAGACATTTCTTAAGCCTATTAAAGATTAACTAGAAACCTATGAGGCATATAAACTGTTTTATATCCAAGGTTAAAATGGTGTTTCCCTTTTCATGTTGTTTGAGTCCAGAGAAAGCAGGAAAAAATAAGATTTCTTTCCTAAGACATGGAGAGTCCACAACGTCATTCCAATTACAAGTGGGATATTCACTCCTGGCCAGCAGGAGGAGGCAAAGAGCACCCCAGCAGAGCTGTTGCGTGTCACTTCCCTTACCCATAACCTCGAGTCATTCTCTTTGCCTCTGTCAGTGGAGGACATGCAAAGTTGGTTTCTGAAGATGTTTAATCCTTTTTATGGGTATTTTTCCCTGCAAGCAAGGATTGGGGTTTAGCTGTGTCCACGTCATTCTCTTTAGTAAGAGTAGTCGTGGCTTTTAGCAGTTAGAAGGTGGTGAGGTTGTCCTTGCTTTGTTTCTAACATTGTTGCTATCCTTGTTATAGAAAGCCAGAGTTGATTACTCTGTTCCTTCTTTTTCTACAGGTCTCTGATAGGAGTATGTGTCCTTTCACGCCTTATAAGTGGTCTTCCTGCCTGACAGTTGGATATGCAGATAAGTGCTTTTGTCTTCTAGGTATTGGAGACTTGCACTTTCAGGAATTTTTCTTTTACTATTTTAAAAATATGGGACTTAATTGATCCTTTGTTGAGGATTTATTGGGGTAGTGTGCAGGTGCTACTAGTATGTGAAGGAGACTAAGTGATTAATTCTTCCGTTATTTTTTATGGGACGGTTCTTCTAGAAGCAAGTGTTTAGCAGTGTTTTTAAAATTTATTTTTCATAATTGTGTTTGTAACTGTTAGAGCTGCAGAGAAACATTCACGCGCTTTTGGTTGGTTTGTTGCACAGTTTCTTGTGCTGCCGCTCATGTGACTGACCGATTTTCCGCTTGTACGCTGAGCAGAGCGGTGTCATTCCCTGTGAGTCTTCGTCTGTGGTGTCTGTAGGGACCTCGTTGGAGCTCTACATTAGGTTTATTTCAGCTAGCGGTTACGGTAGGACACCTCAGTCTGGCTGAGGTGTATTTTTTTTTTTTTTCTTTGCAATCAAAGAAAAAACTTTTACTTGGCACTATTGCACTCTGAGGGATTACAGTTCCTTCTTAAAGGGATAGTTTAATTTTTAATTTCTTTTCTAAGATATGGTGAGTCCACGGAATCATCAATTACTAGTGGGAATATCACTCCTGGCCAGCAGGAGAAGGCAAAGAGCACCACAGCAAAGCTGCTATGTCACTTCCCTTACCCATAACCCCCAGTATTCTCTTTGCCTCTAGTGCAAGGAGGAGGAGAATTAATCAGGTGTCCTGATTAAGATTCTTCTATCAAGATGTTTTTTATTTTGAAGTCTGGGCAAGATTGCTCTGGCCTTCCATCACAGTTTGGGTCTAGCTGTACTCCACGTTAGTCTCTTCAGCAGGGCTGTGGTAGCTTTAAAGCAGTTAGGAACTTGTAAAGTGGGCTTTGCTGCATTTTTCTAACATGTTGCTGCCCTGGTATAGAAAGCCTGAGTAAGTTTACTCTCTTTCTTTTTACATAGGTCTCTGTGAGGAGCGGCGTCCTCTCATACTTTGAGTCGTCTGACTGCCGGACGGCTGGAATGCAGGTAAGTGCCTTTTTGTCTTCTGGGACTTGGAGACTGGCACTAAAAGAGTTGAGAACCTCTCTACACAGGATATATATGTCCCACATAACGTTGCAAAGGATATGTTTGGCAGGCTGCAGGCACTTTTTGGTGACAGGAGACTAGGGGTTAATATAGATCCCCCTGATATTTGGGCTCATATGTTTATGAAAAGTACCTAAGGGGTTAAAATTGACTCCTCTAGTGATGGATTATATGCGTGTGTTAAACTGTAGCTTTGTAATGTACAGGCTCGGTATTTGGAAAGCATACGCTGTTTGCCTTGTCTGCACATTTGTTTGGCGCCATTGAGATGTTTCTCACTCGGTTCTAGGATTTCTAGCGGAGGCGCCTTTGAGACATTGTCTCTCTAGAAGTTGTGCGCTGAGTGTTGGGGCAGGAATTTTACAATTATGTCCTGTATGGGAGACCTTGATGGCGGTGTGCGGCTGGTAGTATGAAGTGCGATGTCATTAAATCTTCGCACTTCATTTCCATTCTTCTGCCGTGTTCCCCGCCTCCTCCTTCACTGTGAAGGAGATACAGCGCCATTCTCTCTTGTGCTGGGTCTGGTCATGTGACCCCTCATTAGTATACGGAGTAAATATAGATCTGGGAGATATATTATTGCAGACGTTTTCTGTTTACATAATGTGGAAAGTCTTTTATATTCCTTGTGAGGGATATTGCAAAATAAATCATTTATTTTTCTATACCGTGTTTTGCTCTACTTAGTGTTAACTATTTTATTGCTGTAGTTTTCTGTTCTGTTAAAGTGGCAGTTTGTTTTTCCTATTACATATTTAAATATTTAAGTTATGTTCTTAGGAACAAATGTTTTTTGAGTTTCTGATGGATTATCTGTCCCTCGTGTTAAAGCGTTTTAAGCTGCTATTTATTATTTTTATTTTTTTATTTTATCTGCATGTTTAGCTTTAGCTATTGCATATAGATTGTTGCCCTGAGTTTTTATGTCTCCCAGGATGATACTGTTCAGGCTATTTCACAGTTTTCTACTTAATGTCCCAAGCCTATTTGGCGCCACATGCAGTGTCCTGTGGTTCCTCTCAATCTTCTGGTGGAGTGTATTGCCTGCATATTTTGCTGCTCAGGTATTCTCTCTTTCTGTGGCTTTATCTGCCTTTCTTTTCCTTCAGGGAAGGCTCAAGAGGATATTTTTAAATTTTCAGATAGTAAGGTTTCTGCTCCATTCTGCTTGATAATGTTGCTATCTCTCTTAGCTTGATGCGGTGCAGTAGCTAGTAGCTTCTGAGGGGGATATATATCGGTTTCGGACAATATAATTCCTTCATTTGATGCTGAAAGGTATCCTTCAGATCTAAGTTTGAACACTTTCGGTATGGTTAGAGGGTTTTGGCTAATTTGGGACGACTCTGATACGTATGTCGTCAACCTTTTAGAATCTAGAAAATTTTGTAATTTCTGGGATTCTTCTAGCGACGTTTTCCCCGTTCCAGACCGTGCTAGGAGATTTTTCACAGGAAGGGGAGAAATCGGGGATTACTTTTCCCCATTTCCTGTTTTTAAAACGATGTTTCCTGTCGCTGTTTACTTTTAGGGCGCTCGGTGCCTAAAGTAGTAGGGCATTTCTGCTCTGGCTAGTAGCTATGATTCTTAGAGAGGATAGCTGTTCTTTTCAGGATCTATGGGTTAACCTGGTGACTTGCATAGTAGTTATGTATGGTTACTGTGTCAAGTGCGGCATATTATTGGTAGAATGCCTTTACGGATGCCAGCTTGGTAGAGACTCCTTTGGAGCAGATCCAGTACAGAATTGAGGCTCTTAAGCTAGCCACTTTTTCTGATGCTACCAAGTATTTTCAGCCGGGAGCCAAGATATCTGCTTGAGGCAGATTCCTTCTCTCATTTTTATCTGCAGGTCAGATAATTATGTGAGGTATTTTTTTTTATTATTATTTATTTTTTTTTTTTTGTAGTTCTTTTGGGACTTCTTTCCCTGTGAGGGATAGTTCCTGTAAGAAGAACAAGTAATCATGTCAACCTCTCAGTGAGAGTATTGATGAAAGTTAGTCTGGCGATGCAGGGAAAGTTTTTCTGCAAAGCCATCCAGACTGTCGCTAACAGCTCCTGAGCAATCAGTGTTGACGAGTTTCACTGCTTGCTGCTACACATGTCAGAAGCGCTGCTGCAAGACTGTCACACTTGAGAGGCTGTGCCTGTTCTACAGCATGGATCCTGGAGGTTAAGACAGGTTTTTTTGTTGTTTTTTTTTTTTATATATACAATTTAAAACGCTATACAGGGTCACATTGTGGCTCCTTTATACCTCGATAGAATCAAGGGTTAATATCCCCTTCAGGGAGATTATTTGAACAGTTTGGAGATTTATATCTCCTTAATGTGAGAGGGTTTTTTTATGCTCATAGACTGTGTGTTTTTTGACTTGGAACAAACGGGTTTTACTTTAGTTTTTGAAGTGTTGTGCAGCTCATAATAGCTTGGCGCCCTTTTTCATAGCAGGGGAAGTCCTGTCTTACGTACCACATGACCGAGTGCGGTCTCTTTAATTTCCTAAGATCCTGCTGCAGGCATCACTCCCGAGGAGAGCATTTTCACTGTTGGCTATCTGGGTCTAGGAGGAGGTGAGTGCCCCAGCCATTGGGAGTATTAAGATGCCGTTTTTTAAAATAAAAGAGTTTTCCTTCCTAAGATAGGGAGAGTCCACAGCTTCATTCCTTACTGTTGGGAAATACAACACCTGGCCACCAGGAGGAGGCAAAGAAGATTCAGAAGGCTTAAATGTCAGAAGATTCAGAGAGTCCTGAAAAAGGGTATCTGCCCTTCGAGATAGGACTGGAGTTTTAAGTAGTCATGTCAACCTCTCAGTGAGAGTATTGATGAAAGTTAGTCTGGAGATGCAGGGAAAGGTTTTCTGCGAAACCATCCAGACTACTGCTAACAACTCCTAAGCAATCAGTGTTGACGAGTTTCACTGCCTGCTTTCTCTCACTCAAGTCCATGTCAGGAGCGCTTCTATAAGACTGTCACACTTGAGAGGCTGTGTTCTGTTCAACAGCATAGATCCTGGAGGTAAGATCATTTCAATTTTTACACATAAAACGCTATAACAGGGTCACAGTGTGGCTCCTTTATACCTTGATAGGATCCAGGGTTAATACCCTCTGAAGGGGGTTTATTGAACAGTTGGGGTTCATTAATCAGTGTATTATTTTCATGCTGTTTGTGTGATTTTCTCCTGGGCTAGTAGACACTGTGTTTTTGGCTGGAACTAACAGGTTTCACTTTTAAGTTTCACTTTCGTTTTTGAACGTGTTGCACAGCATATATTACTTGCTGTACTTGTAATAACATCTGTTCATTTCCTCCATTCCGGCTGAGACTTGAAACTGAGGAGAGCGTTTCCTCTGTTAACTGTCTGGGTCTAGGAAGTGGTGAGTGCCCCAGCCATTGGGAATATAAAGGTGCAGTTTTCTATAATAAAAAAAACTGTGTCCTTCTGTGGGTATAACCTGAGCTATAGAGGCCTCTGACATGTTAGAAGGTACTCCTTCTGTACTAAATCATACCTGTTTATATTGTGAGGAGGCCGTGGTTTTCCTGCCCACTCAATTATGTTCCACATGCCTTAACACCGATATAAAGTCTAAGAAAAGAGACAAGCCTGCTAAGGCTCTTAGTCCCTCTGACCCGTCTACCTCTCAGGACTCTGTGTCCTGTGAGATTACTACCCTTGCTACATTATCCACTCCACATGCAGTTCCCTGCAGCACATCTAATCCTTAATCCGGAGGGGGCCTTCTTCCTGCTGACTTTGCCATGCTGTTACAAACGGCAGTGTCTGCGGCCCTCCCTGCATTACCTTGCTCTAACAAACACAAGAGAAAGATTAAACATAGCTCTCCTGACCCGGAGTCATCTAAATATTTATCGGATTTAGCTATTTCCCAGTTATCCGATGATGAGTTAACCTCTGTAGCTTCAGAGGGTGAACTTTCTGGGTCGGAGTCCTTAGCGTCTATGCCTCCTGCTGTGGAGGAAACGTCCTTTAGGTTTAATATTGAGCACTTGCGTTTTTTATTAAAGGAGGTTCTGTCTACGTTAGAGGTTCCAGAGGCCGCACTGCCTGAAGAACCTATGATACCTAAATTAGACAGAGTTTACGAAGACAGGAAAGTTCCTTTTGACTTTTCCTGTGCCGGGTTAAGATGGCGAACATTATTAAGAACGAATGGGAAAAAATTGGTTCTTCCTTTTCCCCCTCGTCTACTTTTAAAAAGTTGTTCCCGGTCCCGGACTCTCAACTGTATTTGTGGGGCTCCATTTCTAAGGTGGATGGTGCTATCTCTACACTTGCTAAACCTACTACTATACCTCTTGAGGATAGTTCTTCGTTCAGAGAGCCGATGGATAAGAAAATGGAAACCTTTCTGACAAAGATGTTTCAACACACAGGATTTTTTTTTTTTTTTCAACCAGCGGCTGCAGTTCCCGGAGCGGCCACTTACTGGTGTGACTCTTTGTCGGAACTCATTGAGGTGGAGTCTCCCCTCGAGGATATTCAAGACAGAATTATAGCTCTGAGAATTGCTAATTCTTTTATGTGATGCGAACATGCAAATTGTTTGCCTAAATGCAAAGGCTTTGCGGTCCTAGCCTGCCGGGCTTTCTGGTTGAAGTCTTGGTTTGCGGATATGACTTCTAAGTCCAAACACCTTTCTCTTCCCTTCAAGGGAAAGATTTTATTTGGTCCAGGTCTGGACTCCATTATTTCTACGGTTACCGGAGGCAAGGGTGCCTTCATACCGCAAGATAAGAACAAAAAGTCTAAGGGACGACAATCTTCTAATTTTCATTCTGACAAATCCCAACGACAACAATCCTCCAAGCCCGAGCAACCCAAGAGAACTTAGAAGCCGGCTCAGTCCTGGAATAAATCCAAGCAGAATAAGAAGCCCACCGAAAAAACAAATCGCCTTGAAGGGACAGCCCACGGGATCAGATCGTGTAGGGAGCAGACTGTCTGTGGGTTTTTTTTTTTCCTTAGATGCCTGGTTCAAGGACGTACAGGATCCGTGGGTCCTGGTGGTGGTATCTCGGATACAAGATAGGCTTCAAATCTCATCCGCCAAGGGGCAGATTCCTTCTCTCGAATCTCTACCAGACCAGAAAAGAGAGTTGTTGTCTCAAGAAAGAGGTTTCGGGTTTTTTAAAAACCTTTTCGTGGCTCTTTAGAGCAGTTTATATGGCACGGTACAAGACCCAGGGTCTCTAGGAGGACTCTATACCTTCCTCGCGAGAGGGGAGGTTTGGGGTTCCCTGATCTGTCCAAATATAGACGAGCCATACTTTTGCAAAGATTGAGTGGTCACAAAACACACCACATAAACAATGGGGCAGGCTTGATGGTCAAATTTTCAAGCGACACAACATAGGCGCTATGGCGTGGATTCCCGCGCTGAGTCGCCCCAGGCTAATACTTAAATGCCACTTAACTCTCACAACCCTTCAGGAATGGGATAGATTGCTAGCCACTAGTACCCATATCTCATCGACCTACTCCCCAATGGTCCCGATTATAGAGAACCCTGAGCTCCCGTATCACATTTTGGGTTCTAGGATGGGTTCTGGCTACAGTCTCCGCGACGGAATCTTGCATTTTGCACTTGAAGCGGGGAAGCTTCGGTCACAGAGTGAACTAGCGGAGCGTCACAGGGAACTTTTCCAATCCTGACTCAGATATCACCAGTTATCGCACTTCCTGATACACCACAAAAGCAGGGAGAGATTTAGCAGAGAACTCACTCCGTTTGAGGCCCACTGCGTAGATAATACCCCACCTAGGCGGCTGATATCTAAAGTGTATAAACTTCTGCTCTTACCACCAGATGCCCAACTACCTACATACACGTTGACCTGGCGCGGTGATCTTAACAATACAATAGATGAGGAGGATTGATTTAGAGCGTTTACTTTAACAAAACGGTCCTCTGTCTCGGCGGTTGTCCAAGAAATACACCTTAAATTATTGACTAGGTGGTACTACACTCCGGCGAAATTACATAGGCTCTTCCCAGCAGCGAGCCCTCTGTGTTGGAGAGGTTGCTGTGGCCTTGGCACGCTTCTTCACATTTGGTGGGCATGTCCCAGACTACAGGGTTACTGGACGGCCGTATTTGAGACTATGTCACGCAAGTTACAGACTCCTATCCCTCATACACCTGAGACATTGCTACTTCTACGCTTACCCAAGACCAGGGACGACCCTACTAGGGCCCTTATGCTGATCATGCTCACTGGCGCCAAAAGGCTTATCCCTCGGGGGTGGAAGTCTTCACGGATTCCCACCCTTGACGAATGGCACTCCTCAGTAGAGGACTTGCTGAATCTGGAAAAACTACATTACATGAAAATTTAAAAAAAACTAGAAACTCATGAGATGTTAGCAATCTGGAAGGGCACTACACCTTAATGTCCACTAATAAGCAGGGTAGCACTCGCTTTACAAACACCTGCCTACCGCAAACCAGAAAAGTAGACAACCTCCCTTATCCCTTCTCCCTAGATGCCCCCCCCCCTTTTTTTTTCTTTCTTTTTTCTCTTCCCCTTGTATGGTATACCTTCTAATCCCTTTCACTTTTCTCTTCATTCTTTCTTATTTCTCAACTTTCCTGAGCACACAATTTACTTTATAAGCTCATTTTCGATTTGAATACTATGAAATCACTATATATTATAAACCTAATAAAATTGTAAAATTATCAAGCTTTACCAACTTGTTTAGAACCAAGGACTGATACAAACATTCTTGTACGTTATTACTTTGAAACAAGAACATTTATCTTATTTGTCAGGTGGAACTTCACTGTGCCCTTAATTTTTGTTCATGTGTCGATCTATATCAATGGACTGACAGTGTCTTTTTCTTTTTATATGTTTTAACCATTCCCCTGTTCAAAGAATTACATTGTGTAATGATGGTTCTTACTACTGTATCATTGCTTAAAATTCTTAATAAAGCTTGTTTGGAAAAAAAATAAAAATAAACCTTTTCGTGGTCCCAAAGAAAGAGGGAACTTTCCGCCCAATTCTGGACCTAAAGTGCTTAAACAAATTTCTCAGTGTCCCTTCCTTCAAGATGGAGACGATAAGGTCCATCCTTCCTTTAATTCAGGAAGGCCAGTTTATGACTACTATAGATCTGAAGGACGCTTACCTTCATGTTCCAATCCACAGGGAACACTTTCAGTTCCTGAGGTTTGCATTACTGCACCAACACTTCCAGTTCATTGCCCTTCTGTTTGGCCTAGCTACTGCTCCTAGAATCTTTCCGAAGGTTCTGGGGGCTCTTCTAGCCGTTGCCAGAACTCAGGGTATTGCAGTAGCCCCATACTTGGACGATATTCTGGTGCAAGCACCATCCATTTGTCTTGCGGAAGAATTCTCTGAGTCCCTTTCACAGTCTTCTTCGATCACATGGATGGAAGATAAACTTGGAAAAGAGTTCTCTTATCCCAAGTTCCAGGGTGGAATTCCTGGGTACTATAATAGACTCCATATCCATGAGGATATTTCTAAGACCAGAGACGTTGCAAGCTAACTTTTAGAATCAATCTCAAGATCCGTTCTATCTTCAAGATCTCAAGTCTTTGAACTTGAAGGCTTGGAGATTTAATGTCTAATTTTAGACAGAAAAGTTTTTGGATAAGGTAGTTGAAACCTTAATTCAGTTCAGAAAACCTGTTACGAGAAAAATATATATAACATTTTAATAGTTTTCTTTGCCTGCTGTGAGAAAAATTGTTTTAGTTGGCATTCTTCAATTTGTATAAAGGGGTTTAAAAAAAGGTTTATCTGCTAGCTCTTTAAAGAGTCAGATTTCAGCCCTGTCTGTATTGTATTATAAAAAAATTGCAAAACTTCCTAGCATACAGAGTTTTTGTTAAAGCTTTTAGTTAGGATTAGTCCTATGTGGGTCCTAAATTTGGTTCTTAGAATTTTGCAGGTATCTCTGTTTGGACATTTAGCTTCTCTCTTGGAAGGTATTGTTTATTCTGCCAGAAGAGTTTCTGAATTGTTAGCTCCTTCCTGCAACCTTCTGGATTTAGTTTTTCACTAGGATAAAGCAGTTTTAAAGACAAAAATTTACTTTTTACCAAATTACGTGTCTTCTGATAACAATCGGTAATGTTCCTTCTTTATCCTAAAGAAAAGACTTCTACATAATTTGGATGTACTGTAGTTAGTTTACCTGCAGGCTACAAAGGATTTTAGACAATCCTCTAATTGATTAATTTCTCAGGTTCACGTAATTACCCGAAGGCCACAGCAATTAATTTAGCTTCTTGGTTACATCTCTTAATTCATAAGGCTTACTTGGAGGAGTGAAAGTCTTCCCCCAAAATGCATTGCAGCCCATTCCACCAGACCAGTTTCCACTTCCTGGGCATTTAAAAATGAGGCTTATGTTGTACAAATTTGCAAGGCAGCAACATGGTCATCCTTACATACTTATACTAAATTCTACCATTTCAATGTTTTTGCTTTTTCTAATGGAGCTTTTAGTAGGAAAGTCCTCCGGGCACCAGTGTCTGGGAATTAGGTGCCTGCCTTTCAAAACATTTTTGTGTTGCCCACATTACTCATGTAATGGATCGTGAACTCTCACCATCTTATAAAAGAAAACATTTATTCTTACCTGATGAATTAATTTCTTTCATGGTGGTGAGAGTCTACAAGCCCTGCCTAATTTTTAAACAAATTCTGGCAGTTCTACTTTGCACCTTGGTTTTGCCCTTTCCTACCTTTTATGTTACCTCTCCTTGCTCGACTATATGTCAGACTTGCATACCAGTGAGGGAGGGATGAGGTTTTGGGAATCTTTGCCTCCTCCTATTGGCCAGGAGTAATGGATTGTGGACTCTCCCCACCATGAATGAAATTAATTTATCAGGTAAGGATAAATTATGTTTATATTTTTTTATTTATCAGACCTATATGTATATACTGTAAATGGTGGGCAATACTGTATTTGCTCATTTTAAAACTGATTCCTTTTTTGTTTCAGCGATGCAGTTTGGGCAGCTTCTTACTCACCTGGATATTACCCAGCAGATGATCTCTACATCTCTGAAGGAGAATACTGCAGGCTTGGCAATGGTAAGTAGCTGATTGTGTCTGTACCCCTTTATTTCTGAATTCTCTAGTATGAATTGCAGTTAGATGGAGGTGAATTGAAATAGTGTAAGAGACACCTGCAAACTGTCCTTTCTGGTCTTCTTAAAGTGATGGTAAACTTTAAATAATCAAATGCCATAAATGTAATCTTTGCCATTAAAAAAGTATATGTGTACCTTTTTTATTTCATTTGTTTAAATCCATCTGTAAAAGGTTTAAATTACTGCATATAGTAATGCTTCTATTTATTACAATGTTATGCCGACCCACATGGATGAACTCTTTATTTATTTTCATTTTGACAATTCCAGTCAACATGTGTCATTTTACTATCTTGAAGTCCATCCCTTTTAAAGCCCATTGAAAGCCTATGTAGAGAGTGGGTTTGACTGCTGTATACATCACAGCCCAGCCAAAAGAGGAAATGAAGGGGGAGGAGGAACAGACAATACCAATTAGGATTATAAACCTTTTATTATAATATATATATATATATATACTTTGCAATTAAAACCACATAATTCTTTTTTTTAAGCTAATATATGTCTTATTGCAACATTCTTATAGTCTGAAATTTATCATCACTTTAAAGGGATAGGAAAGTCAGATAGAGCATGTCATTTTAAGACACTTTTAAATTAACTTCTATTTTCAAATGTGCTTCGGTCTCTTAGTATCCCTAGTAAAAAATTAATACGCACATATCATACACTAGTGGGAGCTGCTGCTAATTGGTGCCTGCACACATTTGTCTCTTGTGATTGGCCAAAAAGATATTTTCAGCTTCCTGTCAGTAGTGCAATGCTGTCCCTTCAGCAATGGATAACAAGAGAATGAAGAAAATTTGATAATAGAATTAAATTGGAAAGTTGTTTAAAATTGTATGTTCTATCCTAATCATAAAAGAACATTTTGGGGTTTACTATCCCTTTAACATTTCTGCTTTTTCAAATAAAGATACCAAGAGAACGAAGAAAAATGGATAATAGGAGTAAATTAGAAAGATGCTTAAAATTGCATGCTCTATCTGAATCATGAAAGAACATTTTTTGGGTTACTATTCCTTTAATATATGTATGGCCTTTTAAACCCTTTCACTACTAAGAATTTAAGAGGAAAAACTTGCCCAAAATACTGGAAATGTTTTAGCATTCTTGCTATCACTCTGTTTAAACAGAAATAAAGCTTCTTTTTTTTTGCCTATCAAAACTTTATGTAGACATCCCTTATATCGAGTGTTATTAATATTTTTAATCAGGCACTTTGATGGAAGATGGATAAACATTTTTGCTTATTAAGCTGAAATTTGTAATACGTGTGCTTAGCCCCCTTGCTTTCTTGATGATATTAATGTATATCTTCAATCTCTTCATTTTTGTAATCGTATGTACTTTGTGACACCTACATCTAAATGGCGCAAGGAATTAAATATAAGTTTCCAAACATAAACCAATATTTATTTAATTTCAAGACTTTGCTTACACAGCTTTTCTGTTAACATTTTTTTCTTCTACATGATACGACGAGTCCACGGATTTTATCCTTGTGGGATATTAACCTCCTGCTAACAGGAAGTGGCAAAGAGCACCACAGCAGAGCTGTATATATAGCTCCTCCCTTCCCTCCACCCCCAGTCATTCTCTTTGCCTGTGTTAGTAATAGGAAGAGGTAAAGTGAGGTGTTAGTTTTAGATTCTTCAATCAAGAAGTTTTCTATTTTAAATGGTACCGGTTAGTACTATTTTTCTCAGGGAGATTTGGAGATGAAGATTTCTGCCCGGAGGTGGATGATCTTAGCAGTTGTAACTAAGATTGACGTTGGTTCCCACAGAGTTCTGAAGGTAGTGCATGAGAAATCTTCAGTGTGGAGAACGGTTTCATGCTACAAGCAGCATTGAGGTATGTTCAGTCTTTTACTTTTGAGGAGACTTGGTATATCAGAATTGGCTGACGTTTTTCCCTGCAAGGGAAGGGGTAAGCAGTAGACCTGTACATAAAGGGTGTTACTGGAAAACCTGTGTTTATGTTTGTATTGACATAGTACTGGGCTGGAAACAATAATCAATAGGACACTGGGAGAGGCAGCTTAACATTTTTTTTATTTGATCACATAACAAGTAAACAGTATGGCTGCAGTGTTTCAGTAAGGTTTTTAGGGGACCAAATGGCTTACTTTGCAAACCGCTTCCCATGCGGTTATACAGACTGATATGATCGACGTCCATGATGGGCGGGGCCTATTTTCGCGCGCTCAGATGCGCAGTATACTCTGACTGAGAAGGCAGCAGGCATTAGCTCCGGTGGGGCCTGCACTTGTGTTTTGTGCACCGGATCATTGTTGAGCCATTTTGCAGTTACCCTGGGGGCAGGTAGGCGCTACAGCAGAGCTGTGGCGAGGTGCAGGGGTAATTTTTTTCGATAAAATATTTTTTGTGCTATAAAATGTCTTTTAGAGGTTAAATTCACCCTTTGCTCTTAGGGTGCAATAATTTTTGGCCCAATTGAATAGGTATATTTAATTGCATAACGTTATTTAAACGTTTTAGGCAGTTTTTGAAAATTTGTGTGCTTTTTTCATTTTTAAAGGCGCAGTACACATTTTTGAAAAATTGTTCAAATCAATAAAGTGTTTAACGACTATTGTGGTTTATGCTAGTCTGTTCAACATGTCTGACATTGAGGAAACTAATTGCTTTATGTGTTTGGAAGCCATTGTGGAACCCCCTCTTACTTTGTGTACCTCTTGTACTGAAAAGGACTTACAATGTAAAAAACATATTTTAAGTAAAGAAAGTGTGCCTAAAGGATGATTCTCAATCTGAAGAGAATCAGGATATGCCATCTAATTCTCCCCAAGTGTCACAACCTTTAACGCCCACACAAGCGACGCCAAGTACCTCAAGTGCGTCTAATTCTTTTACTCTGCCGGATATGGCTGCAGTTATGTCAACTACTTTTACAGAGGTATTATCTAAATTACCAGTGTTACAGGGTAAGGTAGGTCAGGTATTAATGTGAATACTGAATTCTCTGATGCTTTATTGGCTATTTCCGATGTACCCTCACAGGGCTCTGAGTTGGGGGTCAGGTAATTGCTGTTTAAGGGAGAACTTTCAGACTCGGGAAATATGTTACCTCAGACAGATTCGGACATCATGTCCTTTTAATTTAAGCTTGAACACCTCCGCCTGTTACTTTGGGAGATTTAGCAACTCTGGATGATTGTGACCCTATTGTGATACCACCAGATAAATTGTGTAAAATGGACAAATATCTAGAGGTGCCTATTTACACTGATGTTTTTCTGGTTCCTAAAAGAATTTCGGAAATTATTAAAAAAAGAATGGGACAGACCGGGTATACCGTTTTCTCCTCCTACTACTTTCAAGAAAATGTTTCCCATATCAGACACCATTCGTGACTCCTGGCAGTCAGTCCCTAAGGTGAAGGGAGCTATATCTACCCTGGCTAAGCGTACAACTATACCTATTGAGGACAGTTGTGCTTTCAAAGACCCCATGGATAAGAAGTTAGAGGGTCTTCTAAAGAAATTATTTATTCATCAGGATTTTCTTTTACAACCTACAGCTTGCATTGTTCCAGTGACTACTGCAGCAGCTCTTTGGTTTGATGCTCTAGAAGAGTCTCTGAAGGTTGAGACCCCTTTAGAGGACATTTTGGATCGTATTAAGGCTCTCAAGCTAGCTAATTCTTTTATTATAGATGCCACCTTTCAAATTGCTAAATTGGCGGCGAAAAAAGCAGGATTTGCCATTTTAGCGCATAGAGCGTTATGGCTAAAATCGTGGTCTGCTGATGTGTCATTGAAATCTACGCTTTTAGCTATTCCTTTCAAGGATAAGACCCTATTCGGGCCTGAGTTGAAGGAAATCATTTCTGACATTACTGGAGGTAAAGGTCACGCCTTGCCTCAGGATAAGTCTGCTAGGATGAGAGGTAGACTAAAATTTCGAAAGGAACGAAAATTATTTTAAGGAGTACCCTCTGCTTCCTCTTCTTCCACAAAACAGGAAGGGAATTTTGCGCAATCCAAATCAGTCTGGAGACGCAACCAGGCTTGGAACAAAGGTAAACAGCCCAAGAAGCCCGCTGCTACAAAGACTGCATGAAGTGGTGTCCCCCGGTCCGGGACCGGATCTAGTAGGGGGCAGACTTTCTTTCTTTGCCCAGGCTTGGGCAAGAGATGTTCAGGACCCCTGGGCATTGGAAATCGTGACCCACAGGTATCAACTGGAATTCAAGGATTTTCTCCCAAGAGGGAGATTTCATCTTTCACTATTGTTTGTAGACCAGATAAAAAGAGAGGCGTTCTTACGCTGTGTAAAAGACCTCTCTACCATGGGAGTAATTTGTCCCGTTCTAAAACTGGAAAAGGGACATGGGTTTTACTCAAATCTTTTCGTGGTTCCCAAAAAAGAGGGAGCTTTCAGACCGATTTTGGATCTCAAGTGTCTAAACAAGTTTCTCAGAGTTCCATCATTCAAGATGGAGACTATAAGAACAATCTTACCAATGATCCAGGAGGGTCAATATATGACTACTGTGGACTTGAAAGATGCATACCTTCATATCCCTATTCACAAGGATAATCATCAGTTCCTAAGGTTTGCCTTCCTGGACAAACATTTTCAGTTCGTGGCTCTTCCCTTCGGGTTGGCCACAGCACCCAGGATCTTCACAAAGGTTCTAGGGTCCCTTCTGGCGGTTCTCAGACCGCGGAGCATAGCAGTGGCGCCTTATCTGGACGATATTTTAATTCAGGCGTCGACTTATCATCTGACGAAATCTCATACAGACAGTGTTGTCATTTCTGAGAACTCACGGTTGGAAGGTGAACCTAGAAAAGAGTTCACTAGTTCCACTGACAAGGGTTCCCTTCTTGGGAACTCTGATAGACTCTGTAGACATGAAGATTTCTCCTGTTAAGTGTAGTCAGTCCACGGGTCATCCATTACTTATGGGATATTAACTCCTCCCTAACAGGAAGTGCAAGAGGATCACCCAAGCAGAGCTGCTATATAGCTCCTCCCCTCTACGTCATACCCAGTCATTCTCTTGCACCTAACTAATCGATAGGATGTGTGAGAGGACAGTGGTTATTAAAACTTAGTTTTTATTTCTTCAATCAAAAGTTTGTTATTTTAAACGGCACCGGAGTGTGTTGTTTTTTTCTCAGGCAGCATTAGAAGAAGAATCTGCCTGAGTTTGTGTATGATCTTAGCGGACGTAACTAAGATCCATTTGCTGTTCTCGGCCTTCTGAGGAGCGGGGTAACTTCAGAACAGGGGACAGCGGGCAGGGTTCACCTGCAAAGAGGTATGTTGCAGTATATTATTTTCTAAGGAATGGAATTGACTGAGAAAATACTGCTAATACCGTTAAAATGTAAGTACAGCCTTAAATGCAGTAGTAGCAACTGGTATCAGGCTGTTATGTATGTATGTTGGCACTGAGGTATTTCTGGGGAATGGCACTTCACTAAGAAAATACTGTATACATATAACTTATAGCCTTTCTGCAGTGAGAGCGACTAGCAACAGGCTTTTAATATCATTTCATATATTTATATTAAAACGTTTACTGGCAGGTTAATCGTTTTTTTTCTCTGAGGTACTTGGTGAAATATTTTATGGGCATTATATTTCCACTTGGCTGTCGTTTATTTTAAATAAAGTCAGTTCATTGAGCTTCCCCACTGTTGTATTATGAGTGGGAGGGGCCTATTTTGGCGCTTTTCTACGCAGTAGAAATTCAGTCACAAGTCTCCATTATTCTCACTGCATGATCCAGGACGTCTCTACAGAGCTCAGGGGTCTCCAAAACTAGTTTTGAGGGAGGTAATCACTCACAGCAGACCTGTGAGACTGTGTTTTGACTGTGATAAAACGTTTATATTTTATTGTTATACGTTTTTCCGGTATTAAGGGGTTAATCATCCATTTGCTAGTGGGTGCATTCCTTTGCTAAATCAATGCTTTTACTGTATAAAATTGGTTTCTATAACTAATCCGGTTATTTATTATTTCAACTGTGACAGTTTTTGTGTGCTTCTTAAAGGCACAGTAACGTTTTTTATATTACTTGAAAATTGTTTGAAAAGTATTTTCCAAGCTTGCTAGTCTAATTGCTAGTTTGTTTAAACATGTCTGACACAGAGGAATCTCTTTGTGCAATATGTTCTAAGACCAATGTGGAGCCCAATAGAAATTTGTGTACTAATTGCATTGATGCTACTTTAAATAAAAGCCAATTTGTACATGTCAAGAAAATTTCACCAGACATCGAGGGGAAAGTTATGCCGACTAACTCTTCTCACGTGTCAGTACCTGCATTTCCCGCTCGGGAGGTGCATGATATTGTGGCGCCAAGTACATCAGGGCGGCCATTACAAATCACTTTACAAGACATGGCTAATGTTATGACTGAAGTTTTATCTAAATTGCCAGAACTTAGAGGTAAACGCGACCACTCTGGGGTGAGAACAGAGTACGCTGATAATGTTAGAGCCATGTCTGATACTGCGTCACAAGTGGCAGAGCATGAAGACGGTGAGCTTCATTCTGTAGGTGACGGATCTGATCCAAATAGACTGGATTCAGACATTTCAAATTTTAAATTTAAGCTTGAGAACCTCCGTGTACTATTAGGGGAGGTATTAGCGGCTCTGAATGATTGTAACACGGTTGCAATCCCAGAGAAATTATGTAGGCTGGATAGATACTATGCAGTACCGGCGTGTACTGACGTCTTTCCTATACCTAAGAGGCTTACAGAGATTATTACCAAGGAGTGGGATAGGCCCGGTGTACCCTTTTCCCCCCCTCCTATATTTAGAAAAATGTTTCCAATAGACGCCACCACACGGGACTTATGGCAGACGGTCCCTAAGGTGGAGGGAGCAGTTTCTACTCTGCTAAGCGTACCACTATCCCGGTGGAGGATAGCTGTGCCTTTTCAGATCCAATGGATAAAAAGTTAGAGGGTTACCTTAAGAAAATGTTTACTCAACAAGGTTTTATATTACAACCACTCGCATGCAATGCGCCTGTCACGGCTGCGGCGGCATTCTGGTTTGAGTCTCTGGAAGAGACCCTTGAATCAGCTCCATTGGATGAGATTACAAACAAGCTTAAAGCCCTTAAGCTAGCTAATTCATTTATTTCTGATGCCGTAGTACATCTAACTAAACTTACGGCTAAGAATTCCGGATTCGCCATTCAGGCGCGCAGAGCGCTGTGGCTAAAATCCTGGTCAGCCAATGTGAATTCTAAATCGAAATTGCTTAACATACCTTTCAAAGGGCAGACATTATTCGGGCCCGGTTTGAAAGAAATTATCGCTGACATTACTGGAGGTAAGGGCCATGCCCTGCCTCAAGACAGAGCCAAACCAAGGGCTAGACAGTCTAATTTTCGTGCCTTTCGTAACTTCAAGGCAGGAGCAGCATCAACTTCCTCCGCTCCAAAACAGGAAGGATCTGTTGCTCGATTCAGACAGGGCTGGAAACCTAACCAGACCTGGAACAAGGGCAAGCAGGCCAGAAAACCTGCTGCTGCCCCTAAGACAGCATGAAGTGAGGGCCCCCAATCCGGAAACGGATCTAGTAGGGGGCAGACTTTCTCTCTTCACCCAGGCTTGGGCAAGAGATGTCCAGGATCCCTGGGCGTTAGAGATCATATCTCAGGGATATCTTCTGGACTTCAAAGCTTCTCCTCCAAAAGGGAGATTTCATCTTTCAAGGTTGTCAACAAACCAGATAAAGAAAGAGGTGTTTCTACGCTGTGTACAAGATCTTTTACTAATGGGAGTGATCCACCCGGTTCCGCGGTCGGAGCACGGACAAGGGTTTTACTCAAATCTGTTTGTGGTTCCCAAGAAGGAAGGAACCTTCAGACCAATCTTGGATTTAAAGATCCTAAACAAATTTCTAAGAGTTCCATCGTTCAAAATGGAAACTCTTCGGACAATCCTACCCATGATCCAAAAGGGTCAGTACATGACCACAGTGGATTTGAAGGATGCCTACCTGCACATACCGATTCACAAAGATCATTACCGGTATCTAAGGTTTGCCTTCCTAGACAGGCATTACCAGTTTGTAGCTCTTCCCTTCGGGTTAGCTACTGCTCCAAGAATCTTTACAAAGGTTCTGGGTTCTCTTCTGGCGGTACTAAGACCGCGAGGAATATCGGTAGCTCCAAACTGCCAAGTCTCATACAGAGTTTGTACTGGCATTTCTAAGGTCTCATGGGTGGAAAGTGAACGAAGGAAAGAGTTCTCTATTGCCACTCACAAGAGTTCCCTTCTTAGGGACTCTTATAGATTCTGTAGAAATGAAAATTTACTTGACAGAAGACAGGTTAACAAAACTTCTAAATGCTTGCCGTGTCCTTCATTCCATTCCACACCCGTCAGTGGCTCAATGCATGGAGGTAATAGGCTTAATGGTGGCGGCAATGGACATAGTACCCTTTGCACGCCTGCATCTCAGACCACTGCAATTGTGCATGCTAAGTCAGTGGAATGGGGATTACTCAGATTTGTCCCCTATGCTGAATCTGGATCAGGAGACCAGAAATTCCCTTCTATGGTGGCTTTCTCGGCCACATCTGTCCAAGGGGATGCCCTTCAGCAGGCCAGATTGGACGATTGTAACAACAGATGCCAGCCTGATAGGTTGGGGCGCTGTCTGGAACTCCCTGAAGACTCAGGGATCATGGTCTCAGGAGGAGAGTCTCCTTCCCATAAATATTCTGGAATTAAGAGCAGTATTCAATGCTCTTCTGGCTTGGCCTCAGTTAGCAACTCTGAGGTTCATCAGGTTTCAGTCGGACAACATCACGACTGTGGCTTACATCAACCATCAGGGAGGAACAAGGAGTTCCCTAGCGATGATGGAAGTCTCAAAGATAATTCACTGGGCAGAGTCTCACTCTTGCCACCTATCAGCGATCCACATCCCAGGCGTGGAGAACTGGGAAGCGGATTTTCTAAGTCGTCAGACTTTTCATCCGGGGGAGTGGGAACTTCATCCGGAGGTTTTTGCCCAAATACTTCGGCGTTGGGGCAAACCAGATCTGGATCTCATGGCGTCTCGCCAGAACGCCAAACTTCCGTGTTACGGATCCAGGTCCAGAGACCCGGGAGCGGTTCTGATAGATGCTCTGACAGCACCTTGGGCCTTCAACATGGCTTATGTGTTTCCACCTTTCCCGTTGCTTCCTCGATTGATTGCCAGGATCAAACAGGAGAGAGCATCGGTGATTCTAATAGCGCCTGCGTGGCCACGCAGGACCTGGTATGCAGACCTAGTGGACATGTCGTCCTGTTCACCATGGTCTCTGCCTCTGAGACAGGACCTTCTGGTGCAGGGTCCTTTCAAACATCCAAATCTAATTTCTCTGAAGCTGACTGCTTGGAGATTGAACGCTTGATTTTTATCAAAGCGTGGATTCTCGGAATCAGTGATTGATACTTTAATACAGGCTAGGAAGCCTGTCACCAGGAAAATTTACCATAAAATATGGCGCAAATACTTGCATTGGTGCGAATCCAAGAGCTACTCATGGAGTAAGGTTAGGATTCCTAGGATATTGTCTTTTCTACAAGAAGGTTTAGAAAAGGGTTTATCCGCTAGTTCGTTAAAAGGACAGATCTCAGCTTTGTCCATCCTATTACACAAACGTCTGTCAGAAGTTCCAGACGTTCAGGCTTTTTGTCAGGCTTTGGCCAGGATTAAGCCTGTGTTTAAAACTGTTGCTCCACCATGGAGCTTAAACTTAGTTCTTAACGTTTTACAGGGTGTTCCGTTTGAACCCCTTCATTCCATTGATATCAAGCTGTTATCTTGGAAAGTTCTGTTTTTAATGGCTATTTCCTCGGCTCGAAGAGTCTCTGAGTTATCGGCCTTACATTGTGATTCCCCTTATCTGATTTTCCATTCAGACAAGGTAGTTCTGCGTACTAAACCTGGGTTCTTACCTAAGGTAGTTACTAACAGGAATATCAATCAAGAGATTGTTGTTCCATCATTGTGTCCTAACCCTTCTTCAAAGAAGGAACGACTTCTGCACAATCTGGACGTTGTCCGTGCCCTGAAATTTTATTTACAGGCAACTAAAGATTTTCGACAAACTTCTTCCCTATTTGTCGTGTATTCTGGACAGAGGAGAGGTCAAAAGGCTTCGGCCACCTCCCGTCATCCGTGTACTTTTAGCTTTGGTATTGGTATCCCATAAGTAATGGATGACCCGTGGACTGACTACACTTAACAGGAGAAAACATAATTTATGCTTACCTGATAAATTCCTTTCTCCTGTAGTGTAGTCAGTCCACGGCCCGCCCTGTTTTTTATGGCAGGTCTAAATTTTAAATTTTACTCCAGTCACCACTGCACCCTATAGTTTCTCCTTTCTCGTTTGGTTTTCGGTCGAATGACTGGGTATGACGTAGAGGGGAGGAGCTATATAGCAGCTCTGCTTGGGTGATCCTCTTGCACTTCCTGTTAGGGAGGAGTTAATATCCCATAAGTAATGGATGACCCGTGGACTGACTACACTACAGGAGAAAGGAATTTATCAGGTAAGCATAAATTATGTTATTTCTGACGGAGATCAGAAAATCAAAGATTCTAAATACTTGCCGAGCCCTTCCGTCCATTCCTTGGGCATCAGTGACTCCGTGTATGGATATAATTGGGTTAATGGTAGGGGCGATGGACATCATTCCGTTAGCTCGTTTTCATCTCAGACTACTGCAACTGTGCATGCTCAGACAGTGGAATGGGGACTATGCGAATTTATCTCCTCAGATAAATCTGGATCAAGAGACCAGAGACTCATCTGTCCCAGGGGACGTGTTTCTGCAGACCCTCGTGGGTGATAGTGACAACAGACGCCAGCCTTCCGGGCTGGGGTGCAGTCTGGAATTCCCTGAAGGCTCAGGGTGTATGGACTCAGGTGGAGTCTCTACTTCCAATCAATATTCTGGAATTGAGAGCGATATTCAATGCGCTTCAGGCGTGGCCTCAGTTGGCTTCGGCCAAATTCATCAAATTCCAGTCTGACAATATCACGACTGTAGCTTATATCAATCATCAAGGGGGAACAAGGAGTTCCTTAGCGATGATAGAAGTATCCAAGATAATTCGATGGGCGGAGGCCCACTCTTGTTATCTGTCAGCAGTCTACATCCCAGGAGTAGAGAACTGGGAAGCGGATTTTTTAAGACTTTTCATCCGAGGTAGTGGGAACTCCACTCGGAGGTGTTTGCCTCTCTGGTTCTCTGATGGGGCAGACTGGAATTGGATCTGATGGCATCTCGACAGAATGCCAAGCTTCCAAGATACGGATCCAGGTCGAGGGATCCTCAGGCCGAACTGATAGATGCCTTGGCAGTGCCTTGGTCGTTCAGCCTAGCTTATGTGTTTCCACCGTTTCCTCTCCTTCCACGCGTGATTGCTCGAATCAAACAGGAGAGAGCTTCGGTAATCCTGATCGCGCCTGCGTGGCCACGCAGGACTTGGTATGCGGATCTAGTGGACATGTCCTCTCTGCCACCATGGAAACTTCCTCTGAGACAGGACCTTCTCATTCAAGGACCTTTCCAACATCCAAATCTAAATTCTCTGCAGCTGACTGCTTGGAGATTGAACGCTTGATCTTGTCTAAGCGTGGATTCTCTGATTCGGTCATAGATACTTTGATTCAGGCACGTAAGCCTGTCACTAGAAAAATCTATCATAAGATATTGCGTAAATATCTTTATTGGTGTGAATCCAAAGGCTACTCATGGAGTAAAGTTAGGATTCCCGGGATTCTGTCTTTTCTCCAAGAAGGATTGGAGAAAGGGTTATCGGCAAGTTCCTTAAAGGGACAGATTTCTGCCTTGTCAGTTTTGCTTCACAAACGTTTGGCAGATGTTCCAGATTTTCAGTCTTTTTTTCAGGCTCTAACCAGAATTAAGCCTGTATTTAGACCAATTACTCCTCCCTGGAGTTTGAATTTAGTTCTTAGAGTTCTTCAAGGGGTTCCGTTTGAACCCATGCATTCCATAGATATTAAATTGTTATCTTGGAAAGTTTTGTTTTTGGTTGCTATTTCTTCTGCTCGTAGAGTTTCTGAGCTTTCAGCGTTACAATGTGATTCGCCTTATCTTATATTTCATTCTGATAAGGTGGTTTTGCGTACCAAACCTGGATTTCTTCCTAAGGTTGTTTCAAATAAGAATATTTATCAGGAAATTGTTGTGTCCTAATCCTTCTTCTAAGGAGCGTCTGTTACATAACCTGGACGTGGTCTTTGGTTTTACTTACAGGCGACCTAAGGATTTCCGTCAATCATCTTCATTATTCCTTGTTTATTCTGGAAAGCGTAGGGGTCAGAAAGCTTCGGCTACCTCTTTCTTTTTGGCTGAGGAGTATCATCCGTCTGGCATATGAGACTGCTGGACAGCAGCCTCCTGAAAGAATTACGGCTCATTCTACTAGGGCTGTGGCTTCCACATGGACCTTAAAAATTATGCTTCTGTTGAGCAGATTTGCAAGGCTGCGACTTGGTCGTCTCTTCATACTTTTTACAAATTTTACAAATTTGATACTTTTGCTTCTTCTGAGGCTGTTTTTGGGAGAAAGGTTCTTCAAGCAGTGGTGCCTTCCGTTTAGGTCTCTTTCTTGTCCCTCCTGTTTCATCCGTGTCCTGTAGCTTTGGTATTGTATCCCACAAGTAAGGATGAAAATGCGTGGACTCGTCGTATCATGTAGAAGAAAAGTAAATTCATGCTTACCTGATAAATTAATTTCTTCTACGATACGACGAGTCCACGGCCCTCCCTGTCATTTTTCAGACAGATTATATTTTATTTTTTACAACTTCAGTCACCTTTGCACCTTTAGCTTTTCCTTTCTCTTCCTAAACCTTCGGTGGAATGACTGGGGATGGAGGGAAGGGAGGAGCTATATATACAGCTCTGCTGTGGTGCTCTTTGCCACTTCCTGTTAGCAGGAGGTTAATATCCCACAAGTAAGGATGAAATCCGTGGACTCGTAAGAAATTAATTTATCAGGTAAGCATAAATTTACTTTTTTTTGTGAGCTGTTAGAATCAATGCAGTTTTCAACATTTGCTGTTCTTAAGATTTTCTTTCAGCTGAATACTTATTAATGTCCCAGATGCAAATACATTTCACTCATCTCTTGGGTTTATTTTTTGTTTACTAGTTACAACAATACATACCTGTAAACTAAAACTTCTGTCATACCTTTGCCATGTATAATTAAAGGTGCATTATAGTGAAAAAATAAAATTTTAACACTACTGACGGTGCAAGTGTATGTGTTGCTGGTCCCAAGTGTTAACTGACGCTGACCCCAACATCTAGGTTGTGCAACTACTGCTGCTGATACAATCGGTTTCGACTTGGAACCATCAGTTGTCTTTGGCTCCTGAGCGGTACTTGCTTAACTATGGTCCTGCTTCTCAAAAAATCGCCAGCATGGAGAGGAACCATCAGCTTATTTTAATGAGCATTATATTGTAAAGTATTTTTTTCTTTTTCACTTAATTTTTGTGAACTCCTCTTAATTTTTACCTTGAGATATTCAATTCCCAAGGTAAAAATTGTCCTTAAAACAATCTCTGGTGTCTTGTAATACTGATGAAGCAAGAATTTTACCACACATGAGAGCTTTATAGATTTTGGCCCTATGTGTTTAACCACTTTGTGGGGGATAAACACATAGACTTACCAACAGCTTTACCTAGAGCGGGAGCACGTTACATGTAGTTAAATGGCATATCTGTGCTTGCTGTGTTTAGACAGTGAGCCTGTGAATTACTAGTTAAAATGCAGTGCTGAAGAGGACAGCTTCACACGAGGTCAGTATAGTATTAGCTGCCAAAAGGCTATCCTTAAAGGGACACTCAAGTCAAAATTAAACTTCCTGATTCAGATAGAGCAGCGGTTCCCAACCTTTTTTCTCTCCTGTACCCCTTGATTAGGCTTTTCATTTATGAGTACCCCCTCTCTTCATTACCCCCACTCATCCCTCAAAATAAAGAAAGCACTTTTTTATAGGGGAGGTAAGCTATACCTGAATTGCATACGACTGTACATGTATCAACAGGATTAAAGCTCAGATTTTATTCTCAGGAGTCCTGCTGTGTGGCTGGTGCCCCTGGCAGCTGCCTGGTTGCTCCTAAACAAAGCCCTGGGGGGAGTACTGATCTCACAAATTTAAATATTTATTTTTATGATCATATCGATATTAACCACCCAGCCACTATGAACGTTTTTAGTTGGAAGTGAAGCAGTCTGAATCAAGCAAGCACTAGAAGCAGTACTTTACTTACCGGCACTTACTATAACTTATTTGGGGATGCAGACCTGCCTTATCTGTGTGACTCGCAATCTCAACGGCTCTATCACACGTGTCCACGTAGCTATGCTGCTGCAGTGCCGCTTCTATTTGAGCACTTACAGTCAAAATTGTGTGCATGGGACAGAGGTGGGTGGAACAGGAGGCTAAGCTGTCTGGTGACACAGGGTGATCATTAATATGTGGACCGGAGTCATCCACACCCGGTCCACATATTTCAGGTGCAGGGGCTCCCATCTGCTTATATGCCAGGCCAGGACTTCATTTGTCACTTTCCGGCTAAATGCTCCTTCCTTCCACAGTTCCACGATGCTTATTAGTTGATAACCCATTGAGAGTGCCCCCCAACCCTCCCCCCGCATCTTCCGCCATTACTAACAATATTTTTGCGTACCCCCAACCGGCCTGCCAAGTACCCCCAGGGGTACACGTACCCCAGGTTGGGAACCGCTGAGATAGAGCATGCAATTGTAAACAATTTTCCAATTTACTTCCATTAACAAAATATGCACAGTCTTTTTATACTTACACTTTTTGAGTTACCAACTATTACTGAGCATGTGCAAGAGTTCACAGCATATACGTATATGCATTTGTGATTGGCTGATGACTGTCACATGATACAGGGGGAGTGGAAATAGACATAACTTTGCAATTTATTTTAAAAAAATCTACTACTCATTTGAAGTTAAGACTAAGTGCTATTGCATTGTCTTCTTATCATGCATTTGTTCATTATGCAAATCTACTGTATTGACTGGTCCTTTAAATTGCATTATTCTGCACATAGTGCAGAGTGTACAGTCCCTTTTAAAGGGATGTGAAACCCAATTTTATTATTTCATAATTCAGATAGAGCATGTGGTTTTAAACAACTTTCTCCAACATTGGTGTGTCCGGTCCACGGCGTCATCCTTACTTGTGGGATATTCTCTTCCCCAACAGGAAATGGCAAAGAGTCCCAGCAAAGCTGGTCACATGATCCCTCCTAGGCTCCGCCCACCCCAGTCATTCTCTTTGCCGTTGCACAGGCAACATCTCCACGGAGATGGTTAAGAGTTTTTTGGTGTTTAAATGTAGTTTTTATTCTTCTATCAAGTGTTTGTTATTTTAAAATAGTGCTGGTATGTACTATTTACTCTGAAACAGAAAAGGATGAAGATTTCTGTTTGTAAGAGGAAGATGATTTTAGCAGACAGTAACTAAAATCGATTGCTGTTTCCACATAGGACTGTTGAGATGAAGTAACTTCAGTTGGGGGAAACAGTTAGCAGACTTTTCTGCTTAAGGTATGACTAGCCATATTTCTAACAAGACTGTGTAATGCTGGAAGGCTGTCATTTCCCCTCATGGGGACCGGTAAGCCATTTTCTTAGTCAAAAACAAACAGAATAAAGGGCTTATTATGGGCTAAAAAACTGGTAGACATTTTTATGGGCTAAATCGATTGCTTTATTTGTGCATATTATTCAAATTTAGGCTAACAATTGACATTTATAATCTTGGGGAACGTTTATAAAATGGCAGGCACTGTATTCGACACCTTTTTCAGTCAGGGGGCCTTTCTAGTCATAGACTGAGCCTCATTTTCGCGCCATTAATGCGCAGTTGTTTTTTTAGAGCAGGGCATGCAGATGCATGTGTGAGGATCTAAGAATCTCTGAAAAAGCTTTTAGAAGGCGTCATTTGGTATCGTATTCTCCTCAGGGCTTGGTTGGGTCTTAGCAAAGACTGTATCTGGGACTGTATAGGGGTTAAATTGAAAAACGGCTCCGGTTCCGTTATTTTAAGGGTTAAAGCTCTGAAATTTGGTGTGCAATACTTTTAAGGCTTTAAGACACTGTGGTGAAAATTTGGTAATTTTTGAACAATTCCTTCATACTTTTTCACATATTCAGTAATAAAGTGTTTTCTGTTTGAAATTTAAAGTGACAGTAACGGTTTTATTTTAAAACGTTTTTTGTGCATTGTTGACAAGTTTAAGCCTGTTTAACATGTCTGTACCTTCAAATAAGCTATGTTCTATATGTATGAAAGCCAATGTGTCTCCCCATTTAAATTTATGTGATAATTGTGCCATAGCGTCCAAACAAAGTAAGGACAGTACTGCCACAAATAATGATATTGCCCAAGATGATTCCTCAAATGAGGGGAGTAAACATGATACTACATCATCTCCTACTGTGTCTACACCAGTTTTGCTCATGCAGGAGGCCCCAGTACATCTAGTGCGCCAATACTTATTACCATGCAACAATTAACGGCTGTAATGGATAACTCCATAGCAAATCTTTTATCCAAAATGCCTACTTATCAGAGAAAGCGCGATTGCTCTGTTTTAAACACTGAAGAGCAAGAGGACGCTGATGATAATTGTTCTGTCATACCCTCACACCAATCTGAAGGGGCCATGAGGGAGGTTTTGTCTGAGGGAGAAATTTCAGATTCAGGAAAAATTTCTCATCAAGCTGAACCTGATGTTGTGACATTTAAATTTAAATTAGAACATCTCCGCGCACTGCTTAAGGAGGTGTTATCTACTCTGGATGATTGTGACATTCCAGAGAAATTATGCAAGATGGACAGGTTCCTAGAGGTTCCGGTGCCCCCCGACGCTTTTCCTATACCCAAGCGGGTGGCGGACATAGTAAATAAAGAGTGGGAAAAGCCCGGCATACCTTTTGTTCCTCCCCCTATATTTAAGAAATTATTTCCTATGGTCGACCCCAGAAAGACAGTCCCCAAGGTCGAGGGGGCAGTTTCTACTCTAAACAAACGCACTACTATTCCTATCGAAGATAGTTGTGCTTTCAAAGATCCTATGGATAAAAAATTGGAAGGTTTGCTTAAAAAGATTTTTGTACAGCAAGGCTACCTTCTACAACCAATTTCATGCATTGTTCCTGTCACTACGGCAGCGTGGTTCTGGTTCGAGGAACTAGAAAAGTCGCTCAGTAGAGAAACTCCATATGAGGAGGTTATGGACAGAGTTCACGCACTTAAATTGGCTAACTTTTATTTTAGATGCCGCTTTGCAATTAGCAAAATTAGCGGTGAAAAATTCAGGGTTTGCTATTGTGGCGCGCAGAGCGCTTTGGCTAAAGTCTTGGTCAGCGGATGTGTCATCCAAGACAAAATTACTTAACATTCCTTTCAAAGGTAAAACTTTATTTGGACCTGATTTGAAAGAGATTATTTCAGACATCACTGGGGGAAAGGGCCACGCCCTTCCACAGGATAGGTCTTTTAAGGCTAAAAATAAGCCTAATTTTCGTCCCTTTCGCAGAAATGGACCAGCCTCTAATTCTGCATCCTCTAAGCAAGAGGGTAATGCCTCACAACCCAAACCAGCCTGGAAACCAATGCAAGGCTGGAACAAGGGTAAGCAGGCCAAGAAGCCTGCCACTGCTAACAAGACAGCATGAAGGAGTAGCCCCCGATCCGGGACCGGATCTGGTGGGGGGCAGACTCTCTCTCAGGCTTGGGCAAGAGATGTTCAGGATCCTTGGACGCTAGAAATAGTTTCTCAAGGTTATCTCCTGGAATTCAAGGAACTACCCCCAAGGGGAAGGTTCCACAAGTCTCACTTATCCTCAAACCAAATAAAGAGACAGGCATTCTTACATTGTGTAGAAGACCTGTTAAAGATGGGAGTGATACACCCAGTTCCAATAAAGGAACAAGGAATGGGATTTTATTCCAATCTGTTCGTAGTTCCCAAAAAAGAGGGAACGTTCAGACCAATTTTGGATTTGAAGATCCTAAACAAATTTCTCAGGGTACCATTGTTCAAAATGGAAACTATTCGAACGATTCTACCCACCATCCAGGAAAGTCAACTTATGACTACCGTGGATCTAAAGGATGCGTACCTACATATCCCTATCCACAAGGAACATCATCAGTTCCTAAGGTTCGCTTTTCTGGACAAACATTACCAGTTTGTGGCTCTTCCATTCGGATTAGCCACTGCTCCAAGGATTTTCACAAAGGTGCTAGGGTCCCTTCTAGCGGTTCTAAGACCAAGGGGCATTGCAGTAGTACCTTACTTGGACGACATTCTAATACAAGTGTCGTCCCTGTCAAAGGCAAAGGCTCATACGGACATCGTTCTAGCCTTTCTCACATCTCACGGATGGAAGGTGAACAAAGAAAAGAGTTCTCTGTCCCCGTCAACAAGAGTTCCCTTCTTGGGAACAATAATAGATTCCTTTGAAATGAGGATTTTTCTGACAGAGGTCAGAAAATCAAAACTTCTAAGCTCTTGTCAAGTGCTTCATTCTGTTCCTCGTCCTTCCATAGCGCTATGCATGGAAGTAATAGGATTGATGGTTGCAACAATGGACATAGTTCCTTTTGCACAAATTCATCTAAGACCATTACAACTGTGCATGCTCAGACAGTGGAATGGGGATTATACAGACTTGTCTCCAATGATTCAAGTAGATCAAAAGACCAGAGATTCACTCCGTTGGTGGCTGACCCTGGACCATCTCTCCCAGGGAATGAGCTTCCGCAGGCCGGAGTGGGTCATTGTCACGACCGACGCCAGTCTAGTGGGCTGGGGTGCGGTCTGGGAATCCCTGAAAGCTCAGGGTCTATGGTCTCGGGAAGAGTCTCTTCTCCCGATAAACATTCTGGAACTGAGAGCGATATTCAATGCTCTCAGAGCTTGGCCTCAACTAGCAAAGGCCAAATTCATAAGGTTCCAATCAGACAACATGACGACTGTTGCTTATATCAATCATCAAGGGGGAACAAAGAGTTCCCTGGCGATGAAAGAAGTGACCAAAATAATTCAATGGGCGGAGGATCACTCCTGCCACTTGTCTACGATCCACATCCCAGGAGTGGAAAATTGGGAAGCGGATTTTCTGAGTCGTCAGACATTTCATCCGGGGGAGTGGGAACTCCATCCGGAAATCTTTGCCCAAATAACTCAATTATGGGGCATTCCAGACATGGATCTGATGGCATCTCGTCAGAACTTCAAGGTTCCTTGCTACGGGTCCAGATCCAGGGATCCCAAGGCAACTCTAGTAGATGCACTAGTAGCTCCTTGGACTTTCAACCTAGCTTACGTATTCCCACCGTTTCCTCTCATTCCCAGGCTGGTAGCCAGGATCAATCAGGAGAGGGCCTCGGTGATCTTGATAGCTCCTGCGTGGCCACGCAAGACTTGGTATGCAGACCTGGTGAATATGTCATCGGCTCCACCATGGAAGCTACCTTTGAGACAGGACCTTCTTGTTCAAGGTCCATTCGAACACCCAAATCTGGTCTCTCTCCAACTGACGGCTTGGAGATTGAACGCTTGATTCTATCAAAGCGTGGGTTTTCAGATTCGGTGATAGATACTCTGGTTCAGGCCAGAAAACCTGTAACTAGAAAAATTTACCATAAAATATGGAAAAAATATATCTGTTGGTGTGAATCCAAAGGATTCCCATGGAATAAGATAAAAATTCCTAAGATTCTCTCCTTTCTTCAAGAAGGTTTGGAGAAAGGATTATCTGCAAGTTCTCTAAAGGGACAGATCTCTGCTTTATCTGTCTTACTACACAAAAGACTGGCAGCTGTGCCAGATGTTCAAGCATTTGTTCAGGCTCTGGTTAGGATCAAGCCTTTTTACAGACCTTTGACTCCTCCCTGGAGTCTAAATCTAGTTCTTTCAGTTCTTCAAGGGGTTCCGTTTGTACCCTTACATTCCATAGATATTAAGTTAATATCTTGGAAAGTTTTGTTTTTGGTTGCAATTTCTTCTGCTAGAAGAGTTTCAGAGTTATCTGCTCTGCAGTGTTCTCCTCCTTATCTGGTGTTCCATGCAGATAAGGTGGTTTTGCGTACTAAGCCTGGTTTTCTTCCGAAAGTTGTTTCTAACAAAAATATTAACCAGGAGATAGTTGTACCTTCTTTGTGTCCGAATCCAGTTTCAAAGAAGGAACGTTTGTTACACAATTTGGACGTTGTCCGTGCTCTAAAGTTCTATTTAGAGGCTACTAAAGATTTCAGACAAACATCTTCCTTGTTTGTTGTTTATTCTGGTAAAAGGAGAGGTCAAAAAGCGACTTCTACCTCTCTTTCCTTTTGGCTTAAAAGCATCATCCGATTGGCTTATGAGACTGCCGGACGGCAGCCTCCTGAAAGAATCACAGCTCACTCCACTAGGGCTGTGGCTTCCACATGGGCCTTCAAGAACGAGGCTTCTGTTTACCAGATATGTAAGGCAGCGACTTGGTCTTCACTGCACACTTTTGCCAAATTTTACAAATTTGATACTTTTGCTTCTTCGGAGGCTATTTTTGGGAGAAAGGTTTTGCAAGCTGTGGTTCCTTCCGTTTAGGTGACCTGATTTGCTCCCTCCCTTCATCCGTGTCCTAAAGCTTTGGTATTGGTTCCCACAAGTAAGGATGACGCCGTGGACCGGACACACCAATGTTGGAGAAAACAGAATTTATGCTTACCTGATAAATTACTTTCTCCAACGGTGTGTCCGGTCCATGGCCCGCCCTGGTTTTTTAATCAGGTCTGATGAATTATTTTCTCTAACTACAGTCACCACGGTATCATATGGTTTCTCCTATATATATTTCCTCTTGTCCGTCGGTCGAATGACTGGGGTGGGCGGAGCCTAGGAGGGATCATGTGACCAGCTTTGCTGGGACTCTTTGCCATTTCCTGTTGGGGAAGAGAATATCCCACAAGTAAGGATGACGCCATGGACCGGACACACCGTTGGAGAAAGTAATTTATCAGGTAAGCATAAATTCTCTTTTTCCAATTTACTAATATAATCTAATTTGTTTGTTCTTTTGGTATCCTTTGTTGAAAAGGATACCTAGATGGACTTAGGAGCTGCTGATTGGTAGTTGCACATATATACCTCCATGTTGTTGGCTCAACCAATGTGTTCAGCTAACTCCCAGTAGTGCTTTACTGCTTCAACAAAGGATACCAAGAGAATGAAGCAAATTAGATAATAGAAGTAAATATGAAAGTTGTTTTATGTCCCTTTTAATATCTGCACAGTGAGAAATAATAGTAATGTAATCTGAAAGTTTCAAAGGAAAAAATATCAAAGGATCCTTCCAATTAAAGGACCAGTAAATACAGCAGATTTGCATAATCAACAAATACATATACTGTGAACTTTTGCTCATGCCCATTAGGAGCTGGTGCCTCAAAGTGTAAATATAAAAAGATTGTGCACATTATGTTAATGGAAGTCAATTATAAAGTTGTTTACAATTGCATGCTCTCTGTATTTTTGAGCTTAGTGTCTCTAATACACCGTGAGTCCTATGGATATATTCTTCTAATGGTATATATACATCTGATATGATTACATATAAGGAAAACAACTCCTTTAGTGGAATCTGTAATGTACAAAGAAAAAGTATTTTCAAAAAGCTTATCGGTTGTGTAGCTTCTAGATACCATTCCACGGATCAAACATCACTGACTAATCACCTACGTTTTTCAGCCCCACATATGACTTTACTGTTCTTTGCCTTCAGAAAGGCCTAATTAAACCTAGGTTTACTATTTTAAGGGTACAAAGTGAACAAAGCAAATATTATAAGGTCATTTGGAAAGTTGTTTAAAATTGCACGCTCTATCTGATCCAAGAAACTTAGATAAGCTTAGAGGAATATGGCTACACCTTACTAGACTAGGCCCAATCGTCTGGGGTTGCCATGTTCCTTGTTCAAAGGAGGATTTTTTGGTATTTTGTGGCTGTGCTGACCTTACTAGGCGAAATCAGGCTGATGTATTTCAGGAAAGTTCTTCTCTGTGAAAAGTACAATTGGTCTAAAAGAGGCTGCTCCTAGGTTGTAACTAGCCATAGAACAAGCTACTGAACTGTTATTCATTCTTTGCATAGCGCTTCTCTTTCCGTTTTTAAAGTTTAATTTCTCTTGTTAGGTGTATCCAGTCCACGGATCATCCATTACTTGTGGGATATTCTCCTTCCCAACAGGAAGTTGCAAGATGATCACCCACAGCAGAGCTGCTATATAGCTCCTCCCCTAACTGCCATATCCAGTCATTCTCTTGCAAGCTCTCAACATAGCTGGAGGTAGTAAGAGGAAAGTGGTAAAATATAGTTAGTTTTTTCTTCAATCAAAAGTTTATTGTTTTTAAATGGTACTGGAGTGTACTATTTTATCTCAGGCAGCATTTAGAAGAAGAATCTGCCTGCGTTTTTCTATGATCTCAGCAGAAGTAACTAAGATCCACTGCTATTCTCACATATTTCTGAGGAGTGAGGTAACTTCAGAGGGAGAATGGCGTGCAGGGTATCCTGCAATAAGGTATGTGCAGTTAAGTTTTTCTAGGGATGGAATTTGCTAGAAAATGCTGCTGATACCGGATTAATGTAAGTTAAAGCCTAAATACAGTGATTTAATAGCGACTAGTATCAGGCTTGCTATCAGAGGTATATACTCTGATTAATGTGCAATATAAAATGTTTGCTGGCATGTTTAATCGTTTTTATATATGCTTTGGTGATAAAACTTATTGGGGCCTAGTTTTTTCCACATGGCTGGCTTTATTTTTGCATAGAAACAGTTTCCTGAGGCTTTCCACTGTTATAGTATAAAAGTTACAGTTGGTGCAGTTAAAATTACAAACTGTGACATTCAGCTTCCCTCAGCAGTCCCCTGCATGCTATAGGACATCTCTGAAGGGCTCAAAAGGCTTCAAAAGTAGGAGCTGTGGCAGTTGTTATGACTGTTTAAAAAACATATTTATCATTTTGTTAATCTGTTTTTTGTATTAAGGGGTTAATCATCCATTTGCAAGTGGGTGCAATGCTCTGCTAACTTGTTACATACACTGTAAAAATTTTGTTAGTTTAACTGCCTTTTTTCACTGTTATTTCAAATTTTGGCAAAATTTGTTTCTCTTAAAGGCACAGTAACGTTTTTTTTTATATTGCTTGTTAACTTGATTTAAAGTGTTTTCCAAGCTTGCTAGTCTCATTGCTAGTCTGTATAAACATGTCTGACATAGAGGAAACTCCTTGTTCATTATGTTTAAAAGCCATGGTGGAACCCCATAGGAGAATGTGTACTAAATGTATTGATTTCACTTTAAACAATAAAGATCAGCTGTTATCTTTAAAAGAATTATCACCAGAGGATTCTGACGAGGGGGAAGTTATGCCGACTAACTCTCCCCACGTGTCGGATCCTTTGACTCCCGCGCAAGGGACTCACGCTAAAATGGCGGCAAGTACATCAAAGACGCCCATAGCGATTACTTTGCAGGACATGGCGGCAATCATGGATAATACCCTGTCAGCGGTATTAGCCAGACTGCCTGAATTCAGAGGAAAGCGCGATAGCTCTGGGGTTAGACGTAATACAGAGCGCGCAGATGTTTTAAGGCCCATGTCTGATACTGCGTCACAATATTCAGAAGCTGAGGAAGAGCTTCAGTCTGTGGGTGACGTCTCTGACTCGGGGAAACCTGATTCAGATATGTCTACTTTTAAATTTAAGCTTGAGAACCTCCGGGTGTTGCTTGGAGAGGTTTTAGCTGCTCTGAATGACTGTGACACAATTGCAGTGCCAGAGAAATTGTGTAGACTAGATAAATACTACGCGGTGCCGGTGTGTACTGACGTTTTTCCAATACCTAAAAGGTTTACAGAAATTATTACTAAGGAGTGGGACAGACCCGGTGTGCCGTTTTTCCCCCCCCTCCTATTTTTAGAAAAATGTTTCCAATAGACGCCACCACACGGGACTTATGGCAGACGGTCCCTAAGCTGGAGGGAGCAGTTTCTACTTTAGCAAAGCGTACCACTATCCCTGTCGAGGACAGTTGTGCTTTTTCAGATCCAATGAATAAAAAATTAGGTTACCTTAAGAAAATGTTTATTCAACAAGGTTTTATCCTGCAGCCCCTTGCATGCATTGCTCCTGTCACTGCTGCTGCGGCGTTCTGGTTTGAGTCTCTGGAAGAGGCCTTTCAGACAGCTACTCCATTGACTGAAATACTTGACAAGCTTAGAACACTTAAGCTAGCTAATTCTTTTGTTTCTGATGCCATTGTTCATTTGACTAAACTAACGGCTAAGAATTCTGGATTCGCCATCCAGGCGCGTAGGGCGCTATGGCTTAAATCTTGGTCAGCTGACGTGACTTCAAAGTCTAAATTACTTAACATTCCCTTCAAGGGGCAGAACCTATTCGGGCCTGGTTTGAAGGAAATTATTGCTGACATTACTGGAGGTAAGGGTCATACCCTTCCTCAGGACAGGGCCAAATCAAGGGCTAAACAGTCTAATTTTCGTGCCTTTCGAAATTTCAAGGCAGGTTCAGCATCAACTTCCTCTGCTTCAAAACAAGAGGGAACTTTTGCTCAATCCAAGCAGGCCTGGAAATCTAACCAGTCCTGGAACAAGGGCAAGCAGGCCAGAAACCTGCTGCTGCCCCCAAGACATCATGAAGGAACGGCCCCCTATCCGGCAACGGATCTAGTAGGGGGCAGACTTTCTCTCTTCGCCCAGGTGTGGGCAAGAGATGTTCAGGATCCCTGTGCGTTGGAGATCATATCTCAGGGATATCTTCTGGACTTCAAAGCTTCCCCCCCACAAGGGAGATTTCACCTTTTGAGATTATCTGTAAACCAGATAAAGAAAGAGGCATTCTTACGCTGTGTGCAAGACCTCCTAATAATGGGAGTGATCCATCCAGTTCCACAGATGGAACAAGGACAAAAAAGAGGGAACCTTCAGACCAATTTTGGATCTAAAGATCTTAAACAAATTCCTCAGAGTTCCATCGTTCAAAATGGAAACTATTCGGACAATCCTACCTATGATCCAGGAGGGTCAGTACATGACCACAGTGAATTTGAAGGATGCTTACCTTCACATACCGATTCACAAAGATCATCATCGGTTCCTAAGGTTTGCCTTTCTAGACGGGCATTACCAGTTTGTGGCTCTTCCCTTCGGGTTAGCTACAGCCCCAAGAATTTTTACAAAGGTTCTGGGGTCTCTTCTGCCGGTCCTAAGACCACGGGGCATAGCAGTGGCCCCTTATCTAGACGACATCCAACAGGCGTCAAACTTCCAAATTGCCAAATCTCATACGGACATAGTGTTGGCATTTCTGAGGTCGCATGGGTGGAAAGTGAACGAGGGAAAGAGTTCTCTATCACCCCTCACAAGGGTTTCCTTCCTAGGAACTCTGATAGATTCTGTAGAAATGAAAATTTACCTGATGGAGTCCAGGTTATAAAAGCTTCTAAATTCCTGCCGTGTTCTTCACTACATTCCGCGCCCTTCGGTGGCTCAGTGCATGGAAGTGATCGGCTTAATGGTAGCGGCGATGGACATAGTGCCATTTGCGCACCTACATCTCAGACAGCTGCAATTATGCATGCTCAGTCAGTGGAATGGGGATTACAGATTTGTCTCCTCTGCTAAATCTGGATCAAGAGACCAGAGATTCTCTTCTCTGGTGGCTATCTCGGGTCCATCTGTCCAAAGGTATGACCTTTCGCAGGCCAGATTGGACAATTGTAACAACACATGCCAGCCTTCTAGGTTGGGGTGCAGTCTGGAATTCCCTGATCGTGGACTCAGGAGGAGAAACTCCTCCCAATAAATATTCTGGAGTTAAGAGCAATATTCAATGCTCTTCTAGCTTGGCCTCAGTTAGCAACCCTGAGGTTCATCAGATTTCAGTCGGACAACATCACGACTGTGGCTTACATCAACCATCAAGGGGGGACCAGGAGCTCCCTAGCGATGTTAGAAGTCTCCAAGATAATTCGCTGGGCAGAGACTCACTCTTGCCATCTATCAGCGATCCATATCCCAGGTGTAGAGAACTGGGAGGCGGATTTTCTAAGTCGTCAGACTTTTCATCCGGGGGAGTGGGAACTCCATCCGGAGGTGTTTGCTCAATTGGTTCATCGTTGGGGCACACCAGAATTGGATCTCATGGCGTCTTGCCAGAACGCCAAGCTTCCTTGTTACGGATCCAGGTCCAGGGACCCAGAAGCGACGCTGATAGATGCTCTAGCAGCACCGTGGTTCTTCAACCTGGCTTATGTGTTTCCACCGTTTCCTCTGCTCCCTCGACTGATTGCCAAAATCAAACAGGAGAGAGCATCGGTGATCTTGATCGCGCCTGCGTGGCCATGCAGGACCTGGTATGCAGACCTGGTGGACATGTCATCCTTTCCACCTTGGCCTCTGCCTCTGAGACAAGACCTTCTACTACAAGGTCCTTTCAATCATCCAAATCTAATTTCTCTGAGACTGACTGCTTGGAGATTGAACACTTGATTTTATCAAGGCGTGGCTTCTCCGAGTCAGTCATTGATACCTTAATACAGGCACGAAAGCATGTAACCAGGAAAATCTACCATAAGATATGGCGCAAATATCTTCATTGGTGTGAATCCAAGAATTACTCATGGAGTAAGGTTAGGATTCCTAGGATAATGTCCTTTCTCCAAGAGGGTTTGGATAAAGGATTATCAGCTAGTTCTTTAAAGGGACAGATTTCTGCTCTGTCTATCCTTTTGCACAAGCGTCTGGCAGAGGTTCCAGACGTCCAGACATTTTGTCAGGCTTTGGTTAGAATTAAGCCTGTGTTTAAACCTGTTGCTCCTCCATGGAGCTTAAACTTGGTTCTTAAGGTTCTTCAAGGAGTTCCGTTTGAACCCCTTCATTCCATTGATATTAAACTTTTATCTTGGAAAGTTATGTTTTTGATGGCTATTTCCTCGGCTCGTAGAGTCTCGGAGTTATCAGCTTTACAATGCGATTCTCCTTATCTGATTTTCCATACAGATAAAGTAGTTCTGTGTACAAAACCTGGGTTTTTACCTAAGGTAGTTTCCAACAAGAATATCAATCAAGAGATTGTTGTTCCATCATTGTGTCCTAATCCTTCTTCAAAGAAGGTATGTCTTTTACATCATTTGGACGTAGTCCGTGCTTTAAAGTTTTACTTACAAGTGACTAAAGATTTTCGTCAAACATCTTCCCTGTTTGTTGTTTACTCTGGACAGAGGAGAGGTCAAAAGGCTTCGGCAACCTCTTTCTTTTTGGCTTCGGAGCATAATACACTTAGCCTATAAGACTGCTGGACAGCAGCCCCCTGAAAGGATTACAGCTCATTCTACTAGAACTATGGCTTCCACCTGGGCCTTTAAAAATGAGGCTTCTGTTGAACAGATTTGCAAAGCGGAGACTTGGTCTTCGCTTCATACCTTTTCAAAATTTTACAAATTTGATACTTTTGCTTCTTCGGAGGCTATTTTTGGGAGAAAGGTTCTACATGCAGTGGTCCCTTCCGTTTAAGTACCTGCCTTGTCCCTCCCTTCATCCGTGTACTTTAGCTTTGGTATTGGTATCCCACAAGTAATGGATGATCCGTGGACTGGATACACCTAACAAGAGAAAACATAATTTATGCTTACCTGATAAATTTATTTCTCTTGTGGTGTATCCAGTCCACGGCCCGCCCTGTCCTTTTAAGGCAGGTCTAAATTTTAAACTACAGTCACCACTGCACCCTATGGTTTCTCCTTTCTCGGCTAGTTTCGGTCGAATGATTGGATATGGCAGTTAGGGGAGGAGCTATATAGCAGCTCTGCTGTGGGTGATCCTCTTGCAACTTCCTGTTGGGAAGGAGAATATCCCATAAGTAATGGATGATCCGTGGACTGGATACACCACAAGAGAAATAAATTTATCAGGTAAGCATAAATTATGTTTTTCCCTTTCCTTTTTTATATGCATTAAAAGGTACAGTAAAGGTTAAATAGCTAATATGTATCAGAAAGGGTGGTAGTAGTGGGAAGGGGTCAAAGCCATATGTGTATGATTTAAGTCTTATATGTGTGACATTTACATTTAGAAGTGTATGGCAAAGAATGGAATGAAAAATGTTAGTACTTGAACTGAATTGTTGTGCTTCATTGGCTTACCAATTGATCTTAATCCAACATGAATTTTAGTGTGGGCGCTCCTAGAAATCTGTCAGAGAGAGAGAGAGCGTACCTGCGCTATCTGCAATAAATATTGTAGAATGCATTAAATTACTGCACACGCAATATATATTAACTTGTAATAACAGTACAAAAATCTGAACTGGATGGATTGCACTGCAGTGGTGGTAACAGTGATGCTAACGTTTGTAATCTGGTCCCTTTAGTGATGTTATCAGTTGTAACTGCTCACAAGGCTTCTAGGTAGGCATGGGCGAAATTTCATATTCATCATTTGTTTGCCAAAGGAATTCCAAATATGGCTACAGGCAGCGGCATTTGGTTAATTTTCATGCCGGATATATTAGTGTGAAAGAGCAAAAAGCAAAGATCTGTGCAAATCTAGACCATTGTGTGTTACACTTTCACTCTGATATATCTGACCAAAAATTACCTGAATCTGAAATTTTGCTCATGCCTAATTCTGTGCACTTGACTTTTAAGTGTGAGGGGGAAACCATATGTGGACTCCCTGCTCAATGTGCCTAGAGGGATATGGCTGCACCTCACTGATGAGGCTCACAGAAGGTTGAAACAATTGTCTGGGGTTGCCATGTTCTTCGTTCAGGGGAGGATTGGCTGGTCCCATTTTTTTCAGGTGTTATTGGACTAATATACTTCAGTAAAGTTCTCCTCTGTGAAAGGCACAATTAGGCTTAAAGAGCCTGCTCCCAGGGGGTTGACCTGCCAAGGAACAAGCTACTGGTTGAGCTCTTCTCTTTCTTGGTGTACTTAAATATTAACACATTGCAGTTGTTCATTGAAAGTGACTACATGATAAATGTAAATATGTAATCATTTTCCTAATCTGTTTTCCTCTCCTACAGGTGCAGAAAGCCATGAAGGAAAATTTGGCCACAGTGGAAGACAACTTCTCAAGCATTGATTCAAGGATAAAGAAACTGAGTAAATGAGCTGCTTCTCTTCTCAGCAAGCCTCATTCTCTATAATAAGGGAGCAAGAATTTCTGCAAACTCTGAACTAAGAAATACCTCCCCTGCCCCTTAGTTAAAACAAACTACAATTAATCATTGTGTGTATATCAGTCCCTTCAGTTCCTGTGGAATGCTCCGCCCATACCTACCAATGCTCTGCACCCAGACAAACCGGTACTTTTTCAGTACTAGGAAATACTAATGGATTTACAGGATGACACGAATGCATGTTGGTGCTTACAATGCAGGGAAGGGAGTATCTGGGGATAAAGGCATTTTTATTTATAAATATGTATATGTGTGTACCTATTTGTTAACCTTTTGATCTCTGTGGTGCAATTAATGCATATCCAAACAACTCTCTGAATGCTCCCCAGCCCCAATATAGTTATTACCGCATAGCAAGGTATTAAGGGAAAATGTTATACCTGAAAATTGTTGTTATGCTTAAATTATAACTATAAACAAATTGTTGGTTTATATCCTCTTACTGCTTATTACATAAAATGGACCTTACCAAAAATGTGTATATTTGTGTGTCAACTGTTACTCTCTTAGCCATCAAGTCACCATACTTCTTGCGGTTGTGCTCTGTTAGACAATAACCAAACTGGCTGATTCTTGACTGCTTGGTTAAAACTTCAAAATTATGACAGGATCCTTTAGTGCAATAGGATAATTTTATCTGAGCAGCTTACAGAGTTTTGTTCCTGTACTTGCCCAGTCAAAATTAACATTCTGCACCCAGCGGTTAGTAATGGAATTTCCTTAGTATAGTTTGCATAGAAATGTTGACAGTGTCTAGCAACTTTACTGTTTGGAGTGAAATACTAACGTTCTCTCCTGGAGATGATTAGCAAAACTACTGTTTTTGTACAACCACACAATGTTTTCATTTCAGTCGGCTATATGAAAAAAAGAGATTGATGAATAATTTTCCCCAGCCACCGTTTCCTGCCATAGATATATTGGATATATAGGCCCGATTTTGGGGAGGGGAAATATTTCTAAATGCTAGTAAAATAAAAAAAAAAAGTCCTGACTCATCAAAAAATGTATAGTTTGCCATCCACTCATACTCTCCCTGCTACTCTCAGCATTAAATTCAAATGATTCTCATTGTTGATACTCCCTACCCTCACTAATAAATAACTAAATTCAAAATGTAATACCTCATAAAATGTTTTACACACGGCAAGAAAATGTATTATCTTTTTTTTTTTTTTTACCTGCTCTCTTGTAATTTAAAAATTGTAGTTTCTTTCATATGATTATAGTCCATAGGGCTACATAACATGTGGGATATTTCCGCCAATAGGAGGAAGCAAAGATCCCACACAAGCTTAAATCCAACCCATCTATCCTCAGTCTCAGGAGGTTAATATATAGGAGCTCAGATTAGAGTGAGACCCTTTATCACTAGGACATATAATTCAGAAAGAAGACAGAAGAGATTTCCAGCACGCTGAATGATACAAGGACATAAGAAAACCCTGTTATGTGCACAGTATCTCCCGGGGGATAATGGTATTTCATCCAAAATACTCTGCTGTACTTGTACAAGCACTGGATGGGCGCTCTACTAGATACTGCTGAAATTTGGTGTTTGGTAAGCGGTTACAAAAATAGGGGTATAGTCCTTTTAAAAAAAAAAAAAAAAAAAAAAGAAGCTGATTGCTCTACGCAGTTAGCGGTTCCCTCAATCAGCATGCGGTTTGGCTCTGAAGCACACATGAATGTTTGGAAGTATGTTTTTACTGTGTTTTGGTAAACTTAATTAAATTACACTTTTTTTGTGGAATTTGGACCCGTCCCCTTAGCTTGGCACTCCTTTTTCTTTCTCATTAAGACAACTGCAGCTGATGAGTAAAGCAACATCAAGCATCTAATCAATCAAACAAACAATAGGGGCACTTACGGGCAGGATATGTACTTCAAGGATAGTGTGCCTTTGGCTTGTGCACCGTATTCCTTCTACTGCTTACACCCAGAACTGTTTTGTTTGCAAGGAGTATTGTGTACCTGCTTAGAATATCAAACACTTAGCTGCAGAGCATCAAGGTACTTCTCGCTACTTTGGACTCAAAAAACAACAATCTAAGACTCCAGAAACCGCAGAATGCAGATGCATTTCTTGCGGGGCTACCACACTTGTTCACCGCTACATAAAGCATATGCCTGCTTTTTTCTTTACTGGAGGAGAGTAAGTACTCACAAAGATGCTGCCAGGGGGTCACTTGGGACATTTTGTCATTCTGTCACTTTCTAGGGCTTAGGTATTTCCTAACCCTTTATATAAGTTATAGGTGTCAGAGGTGTAAATTGGCAAGGGTACAAGACTCTACCATTGTTAAATAACAGTATAAGTGTCTTTGTTTATACTCTGCTATACTTGTACATCTTGCATACAGTGGAACCCAGTGAATCTGTCCCCTTTTAAACTATGTCAACCCCTTTGGAAGAGACTAATACTGATTATCCCTGTTTATTTCTGTGTCTGTTTTGCAAAACTTACAATGTGCCAACTTTGATAAAATATTTTGCATGCAAATCATCCGCATCCTACTAACTCTAAAATTATGTCATGTCCTGTCCCTGTGTATGTTATTCATGGAGCTACTACTGACTCAAAATCATCTAATTCAGTTGGGGAAGTGTCATTTGATGAACAGGACCCTGTTCCTGAATTTGACAATGCTTTCAGATTTAAAGTGGAGCATATCCGCACCTTGTTGCATGCGGTACTAAGGAAAAACATACTGAAAACAAGCCTGTAAATCGGTTAAATATTGTTTTTAAAGCTCCTCAAAGATTCCAGGAGTATTTCAGGTTCCATATTTGTTTTTTGACTTATATAACCAAGGAATGGAAAAAAACCTGGTATTCCATTTGCTTCTTCCAGGTTTAGGAGGATGTACCCGATTCCAGAACAGAACTTGGATTTATGGGAAGCCATACTTAAAGGGACAGTAAAGTAAAAAACAAATATTTCATGATTTAAATAGGGCATGTAATTTTAAAAAAACTTTCCAATTTACTTTTATTACCAATTTTGCTTTGTTCTCTTGGTATTTTTAATTAAAAGCTAAATCTAGGAGGTTCATGTGCTAATTTCTTAGACCTTGAAGAATGCGTCTAATCTGAAAGTATTTTGACAGTTTTTCACCACTAGAGGGCATTGGTTCATGTGTTTCATATAGATAACATTGAACTCAGGCACTTGAATTGAATGATTGGCTAAAAATGCAAGTCTGTCAAAAGAACTGAAATAAGGGGGCAGTTTGCAGAGGCATAGATACAAGGGAATCAGAGGTAAAAAGTATATTATTATAACTGTGTTTGTTATGCAAAATTGGGGAATGGGTAATAAAGGGGTTATCTACCTTTTTAAACAACAAAAATTCTGGTGTTTACTGTCCCTTTAAGGTTGATGGCGTTTTTCCCACTTTTGCCAAACACACTACTTATCCCATGGATGATAGCACATCTTTCAGGGACCCAATAGACTGAAGAAAGAGCTTTCTCAGGAAGACTCAATTTTACAGACAGGTCTTCTGCTTAAACCAGCTGTGTCCATCACCTTTGTGGCCACCGTAGGGGCTATCTGTTGGGATTCCTTATCCAAAATGACTTCTGAACTATCCTCTGCTGAGGACCTCAAGAATTGCATTAAAGCCCTTGAAATGGCTAATGCTTTTATATGTGAGACTGTAATGGACATCATCAAGATTGATGTAAAAAAATATGTCTGGCATTTATTGCAAGAAGGACCCTTATGGTTAAAATCCATGGTCAGAAGACATGGTATCAAAAATAGTTTAAAGGGACAGGATCCCCCAAACTTTTCTTTCATGGTTTGGATAGGACATATCATTGTAAAGAATTTTCCAATTTACTTCTATTATAAAATATGCTTCATTATCTTGTTATCCTTTTCTAAAGGAGCAGCATTGCACTACTGTCAGCTAGCTGAACACATCTAATCTTTTTCAACAAGGGATACCAAGAGAATAAAGCACATTTTAAAAATAGAGTTGAATTTAAAAGTGCCTTAAAATTGCATGGTTCTAATTTGTCTTCAATTATTAAGACTTCAAAGGAGCTTTTCTCCATGAGAACAAGAAATCTAAGGAAATGAATAGAGTAATCATTTGGTTTCATTCTGTTCCTCAGGAGATCAGAAGTCTTTCTCTTCTCAAAAGTCTAAGCCCTCCAAGCTGGCCTGGAAGCCCGTTTCTCCCTGGGCAAAGAACAAACACTCCAAGAAGTCCAAAACCAAATCTGCATGAAGGTGTGGCCCCCAGACCAGAATCTGTTCTTGTAGGGGGCAGGCTGATTCTTTTCCAGAAGGCCTGGCTTCATTTAGTACCCCTGGGTTCAAAACATCATATCCCAGGATTACAGGATAGGCTTTCGCTCCAGGCCTCCTCAAGGATGTTTTCATCTGTCTCATATCCCCAAAAATCCTGTAAAGGAGGCTGCCTTTATGCAATGAGTTCAGGATTTAGTAGTAATTAGTATTATTAGTTATTATTTTCAAGATGGAATCCAACAGGGTCTACTACCTATTACATGTCTACATCAAGGATGCATACCTGCATATTCCTATCCTGACGGAATCACACAGATTAAAACTTCAGAAGGCGTGTCTGTCCCTGCAACATGCTTCATTTCTATCAGTAGTTCAATGCATGGAGGTAGTGGGTCTTTTTATGGTTGCGACTTTGGATGCAGTTCCCTTTGCCTGCCTCCACTTACAACACCTTCAACTATCTATGCTTAATCAGTAGTCAGAAATGATCTGCAATTGGAATAGCTGATTGCTCTAGATTTGTCCATCAGATGATTTCTCTCTTAGTAGATACAAGGTCCTTCTTTGACTCTTGTGGCATCTTTCCTTTGCCCATCATGGGCTATTGTGATGATGGACGCCAGTTTTTCAGGCTGTGGCACGGTCTGGAATTCTGAAAGAGCACAAGCAGTTTAGTCCCCTCTGCTTCTTTTAGCTTTTCAGTTTTGGCCCCTCTTAAAGTAAAGGTTTATCTTTTTCCAGTTGGAAAATATCATGGCAGGGGTCTACATAAATCATCGAGGAAATACGCAGTCAACTGGCTAGGCAAAAGTGCCTGTCAGGTTAGGAAATGTCCAGAAGAAGATTCAAATGCTAGGGCGAACTTAAACAACACCCTTGCACTCTGAGTTTAATCCAGGACGTGACCCCACGACAACCTCCAAAAAACACTTTACTCACGATATGGAGCAGGGTTAGCCTGAGCCCAAAGTAATTCAAGATATCAGCCAGATAGACTTCTGAATAAGGAACTGGTTTCAGGAAATGTCTTCCACAGAATCAGGAGAGCAGGGATAGTCCACTTATACTCAGACAGAAGAAGGGTAAAACAGGAAATAATGCAGGAGTAGGTAATTTGTTATCAGGCAGTTTGAGGGTAAACACTGTGTAGACAGTCTTTGCAGAGTATGCAACAGGTAATCAGGCAGTTTGAGGGTTAACACTGTGTAAACAGTCTTTGCAGAATATACAACAAGTAATCAGGCAGTTTGAGGGTTAACACTGTGTTGTCAGAACATGCAGAGATAGCAACAGGTAATCTGGTAGTTTGGAGGTTAACACAGATTAATCAGTACTTGTTGAGACTGGCAACAGGATATCAAGCAGTTTGAAGGTTTACACTGAATAATTGTATTTGCAGAGTTTGGAAACAGGTAAACATGCAGATTGAAGGTTTCACAGAAATAACAGTATTTGAATAGTTTGGCAATACACAGAGTAGTCAGAATGTGCAGGGTTTGCAGCAGGTAAACAGGCAGTTTGAAAGTTTAACCCCTTAATGACCACAATGTACCCTGTATGTCACTGGTTGTTAAGGGTTTTTTCAGGACATAATAGCACAAGTCTAGCAAGAACAAGCTATTAATGCACTCCCTCCAGCAGGCTTTGTGGAATTTAGCAGTCTCAACGCTGGTGGCAAGACCGCGCTATAAAACATTCAAGTCCCAAAAAAAGGCCAGCGACATACAGGGTACGTCGCTGGTCCTTAAGGGGTTAACAAAACAAACAGTACTTGCATTGTTTGGAGACAGGTAATCAGGAGGTTGAAGGTTAATCCAGCATAGTAAATCCTTGAAGAGATTGGCAACAGAAAAGCAGCAGTTAGAGAGATTCCACAGCGAATTCCACACAGAAGCCACAAAGTTAAACAAACAAACGGGCACTGGAGAAACAGGAAGCCCGGAATAAAAAGCCTGGTTGTGACATCAGGAAGGGGTGGCTCAGACACCTGTCAATCAAGCACACAGAGAGGACTGCAGAGCTTCCCAGCAGCCGAGCGTGACAGTGCCCAGATTCTGTCTTTGTCAGAGAGGAATCAATGCTCCCTGTTAGCAGGTTACTTCCCAGGAGTGAACAATTAGGAAGCAGATTACCTCAGACGTCAATTGGTTCATCCAGGAGAGTGGTCTCACCATCAGGACATCTTCGATCAATTAGTGATCAAATGGGGTCTACAGGACATAGATCTAATGGCCTCCCATTTAAATCACAAACTTCCAATGTACTGTGTAAGATCAATAGATCGAAAGACTCAAATGACAGAAGCCTTGGTGTGTCCATGGAACTTTCATCTAGCGTACCGTTTTCAAGCAATTAATATTGGAAGTAAAACAAAGTGAGTCAGCTTTGGTATTCTTGATTGCTCCAGCCTGGCACTGCAGAACATGGTATTTGGATCTAGTGCAGATGTCCTCTTCTCCTCCATGGCTTCTTTTTCTAAGACAAGATCTATGATCTCAAGGGCCTGTTTTTCATCAGGATCTCTAAGTTTAACAATGTGTAGGTTGAAAGCCTAGTTTTGGTTCTCTGATTCAGTTATTGACACTCTGATTCAAGACAGAAAATCTGATACTCAAAAAATGTATCACAAAATTTCAAGGGCATACTTTGAATCGTGCTTTTCCAGAAGATTTTCTTGGTATTCCTTTTTAGGATTCAAAGAATTCTTAAATTGTTAGAAGATGACCTTGACAATGGTTTGTCTGATAGCTACCTAAATGGTAACAATTTCTGCTTTATATGCTCTTTTTCATGGAAATTTAGCTAAACTTCCTGATAATTCTGACTTTTGTCCAGGTGCTAGTAAGATTTAGGCCAGTTGTGAGGTCTATTTCTCCGCCCTGGAATTTGAATTTAATTCTTTCTGTTATGTAAGGTCCTCCTTTTTGAACGGATGCATTCCACTGATAAATCCTTGAAAGTGCTTTTCTTGTTAGCAATTTTCTTTTGCTAGGAGTTTCTGAATTATTAGCTTTATCTAGTAATTCACCATTTTTAGTTTCTTTCATGTAATTGGCAAGAGTCCATGAGCTAGTGACGTATGGGATATACATTCCTACCAGGAGGGGCAAAGTTTCCCAAACCTCAAAATGCCTATAAATACACCCCCCACCACACCCACAATTCAGTTTTACAAACTTTTCCTCCTATGGAGGTGGTGAAGTAAGTTTGTGCTAGATTTCTACGTTGATATGCGCTTCTCAGCATGCTGAAGCCCGGTTCCTCTCAGAGTGCAGTGAATGACAGAGGGATGTGAAGGGAGTATTACCTATTGAATGCAATGGTCATCCTAACGGGGATCTATTTCATAGGTTCTCTGTTATCGGTCGTAGAGATTCATCTCCTACCTCCCTTTTCAGATCGACGATATACTCTTATATACCATTACCTCTACTGATTCTCGTTTCAGTACTGGTTTGGCTATCTACTTTATGTAGATGAGTGTCTTTTGGTAAGTATGTTTTCTTTTTATGACACTCTCAGCTATGGTTTGGCACTTTATATGTAAAGTTCTAAATATATGTTTTATACTTATATTTGCCATGATTCAGGTTAATCAGTATATTTCCTTCTTACAGACTGTCAGTTTCATTTTGGGAAATGCATATGAATAAAAAAAAATTCTTACCTAAAAATTTTTCAAATTGACTTTCTTTCTCAATTGCGGGCTGTTAGGCTCGCGGGAGCGCAAAATGCTATAATTTATTGCGTCATTCTTGGTGCAAGACTTTTTTGGCGCGAGAATTGCGTTTGTTGACGTAATTACGTAATTTCCGACGTCTTAGTTGGCGCCGAGAGTTTAAACGTAGTTGTGTCATCTATGACGCTCGTGTTTGTTGCAGACGTTCTTGGCGCCAAAAAATATTTTGTCAATTGTGGGCGTCATACTTGGCGCCAGGTTTTTGACATTATTTAAGTCATTATTTCTTTTTGCTTCTGGTTTCCAGAGGCTTATTCTGTTTGCATTTTTTCCCATTCCTGAAACTGTCATATAAGGAAATTGATCATTTTGCTTTATATGATGTTTTTTCTATTACATATTGCAAGATGTCTCAATCTGACCCTGTCTCAGAATCTACTTCTGGAATGCTGCTGCCTGATGTCGGTTCTACCAAAGCTAAGTGCATTTGTTGTAAACTTGTGGTAACTGTTCCTCTGGCTGTAGTTTGTGTTAGTTGTCATGATAAACTTTCAAAAGTAGACAAAATTTCCATTAGTAGTAGTCCATTACCTGTTGTTGTTCCTTCAACATCTAATGTTCAGGATATTCCTGTTAATGTGAGAGAATTTGTTTCTAATTCTATTCAGAAGGCCCTGTCTGTTATACCACCTTCTAATAAACGTAAAAGGTCTTTTAAAACTTCTCATAAATTCGATGACCGACAGCATTCTGATTTATCTATCTCTGGTGAGGATCTATCTGGTTCAGAAGATTCTACCTCAGATATTGACACTGACAAAACGTCATATTTATTTAAAATGGAGTATATTCGCTCTTTATTAAAAGAGGTGTTGATTGCATTAGATATGGAGGAGATTAGTCCTCTTGATATTAAAACCAGTAAACCGTTTAAATTCTGTTTTAAACCTCATGTAGTTATTCCAGAGGTTTTTCCAGTTCCTGATGCTATTTCAGATGTAATTTCTAGGGAATGGAATAGTCTGGGTACTTTATTTACTCCTCCTTCAAGGTTTAAGAGACTGTACCCTTTTCTGACTGATAGATTAGAGTTTTTTTAAAAGATCCCCAAAGTTGATGGGGCTATCTCTACTCTTGCTAAGCGTACTACTATTCCTACGGCAGATAGTACTTCTTTTAAAGATCCTTTAGATAGGAAGCTTGAATCTTATCTAAGGAAGGCTTATTTATGTTCAGGTCATCTTCTTAGGCCTGCTATTTCTTTGGCTGATGTTGCTGCGGCTTCAACTTTTTGGTTGGAAACTTTAGCGCAACAAGTACCAGATCCTAATGTGTATAGCATTGTTAAGCTAACTCAACATGCTAATAATTTCATTTGTGATGCCATTTTTGATATCATTAGAAGTGATGTCAGGTATATGTGTTTAGCTATTTTAGCCAGAAGAGCTTTATGGCTTAAATCTTGGAATGTGGATATGAGTTCTAAGTCTACTTTGCTATCTCTATCTTTCCAAGGTAATAAATTATTTGGTTCTCAGTTGGATTCTATAATTTCAACTGTCACGGGGGGGAAGGGAGCCTTTTTGCCTCAGGATAAAAAAATCTAAGGGTAAATTTAGGGATGCTAACCGTTTTCGTTCCTTTCGTCAGAATAAGGAACAGAAACCTGACCCTTCCCCTAAAGGAACGGTTTCCAATTGGAAGCCTTCTCCAGTCTGGAATAAATCCAAGCCTTTTAGAAAATCAAAACCAGCCCCCAAGTCCGCATGAAGGTGCGGCCCTCATTCCAGCGCAGCTGGTAGGGGGCAGATTACGATTTTTCAAAGATGTTTGGATCAATTCAATCCAAAATCATTGGATCCAGAACATTGTTTCTCAAGGGTACAGAATAGGTTTCAAGGTAAGACCGCCTGTGAGAAGTTTCTTTCTCTCACGCATTCCAGTGAACCCAGTAAAGGCTCAGGCTTTTGTGTTTCAGACCTGGAATTATCCGGGGTAATTGTGCCAGTTCCATATCTGGAACAGGGTCTGGGGTTTTATTCAAATCTGTTCATTATTCCAAAGAAAGATAATTCTTTCAGACCAGTTCTGGATCTAAAAATTTTGAATCGTTATGTAAGAATACCAACATTCAAAATGGTGACTATAAGGACTATTCTGCATTTTGTTCAGCAAGGGCATTATATGTCCACAATAGACTTACAGGATGCTTATCTTCATATTCTGATTCATCCAGATCTCTATCAGTTCCTGAGATTCTCTTTTCTAGACAAGCATTACCAATTTGTTGCTCTTCCTTTTGGCCTAGCAACAGCTCCAAGGATCTTTTCAAAGGTTCTGGGTGCCCTGCTCTCTGTAATCAGAGAGCGGGGTATTGCGGTGTTTCCTTATTTGGACGATATCTTGGTACTTGCTCAGTCTTTACATTCTGCAGAATCTCACACGAATCAACTAGTGTTGTTTCTTCAAAGACATGGTTGGAGGATCAATTTACCAAAAAGTTCCTTGATTCCTCAGACAAGGGTAACATTTTTAGGATTCCAAATAGATTCAGTATCCATAACTTTGTCTCTAACAGACAAAAGACGTCTGAAATTGGTTTCAGCTTGTCGGAACCTTCAGTCTCAGTCATTCCCTTCAGTAGCTATGTGCATAGAGGTTTTAGGTCTCCTGACTGCAGCATCGGACGTGATCCTCTTTGCTCGTTTTCACATGAGACCTCTTCAGCTTTGTATGCTGAACCAATGGTGCAGGGATTATACAAAGATATCACAATTAATATCCTTAAATCCCAGTATTCGACTATCTCTGACTTGGTGGTTAGATCACCGCCGTTTGGTTCAGGGGGCCTCTTTTGTTCGTCTAACCTGGACTGTGATTTCAACAGATGCAAGTCTTTCAGGTTGGGGAGCTGTCTGGGGATCTCTGACAGCGCAGGGGTTTTGGAAATCTCAAGAGGTGAGATTACCAATCAATATTTTGGAACTCCGTGCAATTCTCAGAGCTCTTCAGTTTTGGCCTCTTCCGAAGAGAGAACCATTTATTTGTTTTCAGACAGACAATGTCACAACCGTGGCATATGTCATTCATCAAGGTGGGACTCACAGTCATCAAGCTATGAAAGAAGTATCTCGGATACTTGCATGGGCAGAATCCAGATCCTGTCTAATCTCTGCGGTCCATATCCCAGGTATAGACAATTGGGAAGCGGATTATCTCAGTCGCCAGACTTTACATCCGGGAGAATGGTCTCTTCACCCAGATGTGTTTCTTCAGATTGTTCAGATGTGGGGGCTTCCAGAAATAGATCTGATGGCTTCTCATCTAAACAGGAAACTTCCCCGGTATCTGTCCAGGTCCTGTCATGAATTGGATCCACTCATTGCCGTGTCGCCGCGGCTCACAGATCCCCTCTGTATCACGTCACGTTGCCTAGCAACGTGACGCGGTATCTGGCTCTCCTCCTGACGTCAGAGTCTCCCTGCCTTCAAATCTCGGCGGGAGATCTGAATTGGCGCCCGTTTGTTTTTTCTCTTTCCTACCGACCGGACCGGAGTGAGTAATTCTTTTATGTCTCCCTTGCCTGAATCCTTGCCTGAATATTCTCTGTCAGTTTGCTTAACCTGCTTTTGGAGATATTTGCTAAAACAAACCTACTAAAAGGATTTTATGTTTGTTTGTTAACCTGCATACAAGAACATTTGCTTTATTTAAACCTGCTAAAAGGATTTTCTATTTGTTTGCTAACCTGCATACAAGGACATTTGCTTTATCTAAACCTGCTAAAAGGAATATCTGTTTGTTTGCTAATCATCATAAATGGACATTTGCTTTATTCAAATCTAATAAGAGGAAGATATTTCTGTTTGTTCATTAACCTGCTTAAAGGGACATTTGCTTTATTCAAACCTGCTAAAAGGAATCTGTTTGTTAACCTGCTTAAAGGGACATTTGCTTTATCCAAACCTGCTAAAAGGAATCTCAGTTTGTTTACTAAACCTGCTTAAAGGGACATTTGCTTTATCCAAACCTGCAAAAGGAATCTCTGTTTGTTTGCTAATCTGCTTAAAGGGACATTTGCTTTATCCAAACCTGCTAAAAGGAATCTTTGTTTATTTACTAACTTGCTTAAAGGGACATTTGCTTTATCACTTTCTAAAGGAATTTCACTTAGCTTTATTTATCTTCTTAAAAGGACATTTGCTTTCTTCAATCCTGAGTGGGTCACGTCCTGGATATTTCTCAGTGTGCTAGCGTGTGTTTTTTACTTTTCACGCTAGCAGTTGGGTTGAATCCTGGGCTGGTCCTTTACGGCTGACATTACAAATGGGCCATTAAAATGGACCCCACTGAATTATCCATGGCCGTGACCCACCAGGGACAGTTATTGGGATCTCATGCTACCCACTTACAATCCTTGTACGCAAAGTTGGATCAGATAACTACTTTACTTCAGAATATGGCTGCTCCTATACCTCCTCATCCTATTCCTTTGGATCCCTCTCCCCCTACGAATCCTACCAATCAGACACAAGCTCAGCTCAGTCCCAGGATACCTCTTCCGGACAAATATGATGGGAATCCTGAGGATTGTAGGGGTTTTTTGAATCAGTGTCGCCTTCATTTTCGGAATAGTCTGGTTCTCTTTGCAACTCCCTCCTCTAGAATCACTTTCCTTATATCCTTAATGAAAGGTAGAGCCTTAGCCTGGGTATCACCTTTGCTTGAAAAGAATGATCCAATACTCCAGGATGTGGATACATTTCTCTCTGTCTTTTCAAATGTCTTCGATAAGCCAGGGAGGTCTGCCGCTGCTGAAGCTTCTCTTCTAGACTTACGACAAGGTGGTCAACCTGTATCTCAATATGCCATTGAATTTCGCACTCTAGCTTCTGAGACTACCTGGAATCAGGGAGCTCTTAGAGCAGCTTTTCGCAAAGGACTCTCTGAACGTCTCAAAGATGAGTTGGTCTATCGTGAAATTCCAGAATCTCTAGAAGCTCTGATAAATCTTTGTATTTGTCTCGATTCCAGATACCGCGAACGCCAACAAGAAAGAGAGAGAAATCAGCTTCTAATCGACCTTTTCGTCTGGTACCTCGCATCTCTAACCCTTTAACTCCCGCTTCTCCACCTTCCGATCAGACTGAACCAATGGAAATTGGCACCATTAGATTAACTGAAACTGAACGTCTGAGGAGACGCTCTCTTGGACTGTGTTTATACTGTGGCCTTAAAGGACATCTATTAAAAGATTGTCCTACCAGACCGGTAAAAGCCAGGGCTTAACTTCTGTCCAGGGAGCTAAGTTAAGCCAAATAGGATCTCATTCCCTCAATAATAAACTTTTTGTTCCGGTTACTCTTCAAATTGGAGGAGACAGGATTCATACTCAAGCTCTTATTGACTCTGGTGCTGGAGGAGTCTTCATCGATTACACATTTGTAACTACTCACTCTATTCCATTAAGCAAAAAGGAATATTCTATTCCAGTCTCCACTGTTAGTGGAGATCCTTTGGGTCCCGGACTTATCCAGTTTGCTACTAGACCCATTCTCTTTTCTGTAGGAATTCTTCATTCAGAGACAATATGTTTTGATGTAATCTCGACTCCTCAATTTCCCATAATATTGGGTCTTCCCTGGCTCCAGTTACATAATCCTGTATTCTCCTGGACTCAAGGCGAACTCATTTCCTGGGGATATACTTGTCAAAATAGGTGTCTTCAAATTCCCACGAAAGTGCCTCTCACTATTGCTCTCACTATTGACACCTCTGGGTCGTTACCCACACCTTATCAAGATTACGTTGATGTTTTTTCCAAGAAAGAAGCAGAACATCTTCCCCCACATCGTACTTTTGATTGCCCCATTGATCTACTTCCTGGGGCAACCTACCCTCGTGGCAAAACGTATCCGCTCTCAAGGCCAGAGAATGTTGCCTTAAAGGAATATATCCAAGATAGTTTGGCTAGAGGTTTTATTCGACCTTCCTCTTCTCCTCTTGGGGCAGGTTTCTTTTTTGTGGGAAAGAAGGATGGAGGACTGTGACCTTGTATTGATTATCGGGGTTTGAATCAAATCACAGTCAAGAATAGTTACCCTCTGCCTCTTATTCCTGAACTGTTTACTTATCTTCAAGGAGCTACAATATTTACCAAACTGGACCTTCGTGGTGCTTATAACCTTATTCGCATGCGCAAAGGTGACGAATGGAAGACAGCCTTTTAACACTCGATTTGGGCATTATGAATATCTGGTCATGCCCTTTGGGCTGTGTAATGCCCCTGCTGTTTTTCAACACTTCGTGAATGAGATCTTTCGGGATTTTTTTAACTCCTTCGTCATTATCTACCTTGACGATATTTTAATTTTTTCCCACAATTATCAAGATCATGTACACCATGTCAGGAAGGTTTTGCAACGGTTACGAGACAATCATCTATTCGCCAAGTTGGAGAAATGTTCATTTCATCAAAAATCCATACCCTTCTTGGGTTATGTAATATCTGAATCTGGATTTGAAATGGATCCGAATAAACTTTCTTCCATTTTGGATTGGCCTAGACCTGATTCTCTTAAGGTTCTACAACGGTTTCTTGGCTTCGCCAATTATTACAGGAAATTTATCAAAGGATTTGCTACTATTACTTCTCCTCTCACGTCACTCACTAGAAAGGGGCAAGATTGTAAAGAGTGGTCCCCAGAGGCTATTAAGGCCTTTGAGTCTCTCAAAAAGGCCTTTTCTTCTGCACCCATACTCCGTCACCCAAATCCGGATTTTCAATTTATCCTAGAAGTGGATGCTTCTTCTGTTGCTGCTGGGGCTGTTCTTTCCCAACGAATACCTGACACGGGTAAGATTCATCCTGTAGGTTTCTTTTCCAAGAAATTTACTTCTTCTGAATTAAATTATGACGTTGGCAATAAGGAATTATTAGCCATCAAGATGGCTCTGGACGAATGGAGGCATTGGTTGGAGGGTACTACCTTTCCATTTTCCATACTCACGGATCATAAAAATCTTCTTTATCTCCAAACTGCCAAACGATTGAATTCCAGACAAGCTCGTTGGTCTTTATTCTTTTCACGTTTTAATTACAATCTTTCCTATATACCTGGTTCTAAGAATATAAAAGCGGATGCCTTATCCAGGCAGTTTCAATCTACCTCTACTCCAGAATCTGGTACCATACTTCATCCACAAGAAGTCATAGCTCAATTATCAACCTCTTGTTTACAGGATTTACAGTCTGCTCAAAAGGATCTTCCTTCTTCCTTTAAACCTCCTGACGGTTTATTATTTGTTCCTGAACGTCTCCGTCCAAAGATTCTCCATTGGGCTCATGATAGTCCTCTCTCTGGACATCCTGGCGTCAGTAACACGACTCGGAATCTTAAACAGTATGTCTGGTGGCCTACTCTCTCTCAAGATGTTAAAGATTATGTCTCAGTTTGCACTCAATGTGCTACAAATAAAGCTCCTCGTCAACTCCCTTCTAGTTTACTTCAACCTTTACCCATTCCTCACCAGCCTTGGACCCATCTATCTATGGATTTTATTACAGACCTTCCTCTTTCTGCCGGAAACAACACTATTTTAGTGGTGGTCGACAGGTTTACGAAGTCTGCCCATTTCATTCCTTTGCCTGGTCTTCCATCTGCCAAGGGACTTTCTGAGCTTTTCCTTTTGCATATCGTGAGATTACATGGTTTTCCTATGGACATCGTCTCCGATAGAGGGGTACAATTTGTTTCTCGATTCTGGAAATGGCTCTGCAAACATTTTGGCAATACAGTCTCTTTATCAACCTCTCATCATCCACAGTCTAATGGCCAAACCGAGAGAGTAAACCAATGTCTGGAGACTTACCTTAGACATTATGTGGACCATCATCATTCTAATTGGACTCGTTATCTTCCTTTAGTGGAGTTGGCCCATAATGCTCGTTACAATTCATCTCTTCAGTCTTCTCCCTTTTTTGCAGCTTATAGATTTCAACCCAGAACATTTCCTCTGTATACTTCCTCTTCTGAAAATCCTGCTTCTGATCAAACTGCTCGGAGATTAACTCGACATTGGCGTAAGATACGTGATCTTCTTTCCAAAGCTTCTAAAAGATACAAGTTTTTTGCTGATCGCAGACGGAAGAAGGCTCTTAATTTTCGTCCTGGAGACAAGGTGTGGATTTCTACTCGTCACCTTCATCTCAAACAACCTTCTATCAAATTGGGGCCTCGATATGTGGGTCCTTTCCGAATACTGGGTCAAGTTTGTTCTACTGCATACCGAGTTGCTCTTCCCAAGACTCTCAAAGCTCACCCTGTGTTCCATGTTTCTCTCCTGAAACCGGTGAAATCTAATAGATTTTCTAAATCTCTGCCCAAACCTCCGCCTCTCTTGGTACAGGGACAGCCTGAGTTTGAGATTGGTCACATTCTGGATTCCAAACTTCGTGGCAAGAAACTATACTATCTCATCCATTGGAAGGGTTATCCGGTCACGGACCGGACTTGGGAACCAGCCCAGCATGTACACGCCCCTGCTTTGATTAAGGCCTTTCACAAAGCTTATCCTGCTAGGCCTGGTCCTGTCCCCCGGAGGGGTCCTTGAGAGGGGCATGCTGTCATGAATTGGATCCGCTAATTGCCGTGTCGCAGCGGCTCACAGATCCCCTCTGTATCACGTCACAACGTGACGCGGTATCTGTCTCTCCTCCTGACGTCAGAGTCTCCCTGCCTTCAAATCTCGGCGGGAGATCTGAATTGGCGCCCGTTTGTTTTTTCTCTTTCCTACCTCCCGGACCGGACCTGTGTGAGTAATTCTTTTATGTCTCCCTTGCCTGAATCCTTGCCTGAAAATTCTCTGTCAGTTTGCTTAACCTGCTTTTGGAGATATTTGCTAAAACAAACCTACTAAAAGGATTTTATGTTTGTTTGTTAACCTGCATACAAGAACATTTGCTTTATTTAAACCTGCTAAAAGGATTTTCTATTTGTTTGCTAACCTGCATACAAGGACATTTGCTTTATCTAAACCTGCTAAAAGGAATATCTGTTTGTTTGCTAATCATCATAAAGGGACATTTGCTTTATTCAAATCTAATAAGAGGAAGATATTTCTGTTTGTTCATTAACCTGCTTAAAGGGACATTTGCTTTATTCAAACCTGCTAAAAGGAATCTCTGTTTGTTTGTTAACCTGCTTAAAGGGACATTTGCTTTATCCAAACCTGCTAAAAGGAATCTGTTTGTTTACTAAACCTGCTTAAAGGGACATTTGCTTTATTCAAACCTGCTAAAAGGAATCTCTGTTTGTTTGCTAACCTGCTTAAAGGGACATTTGCTTTATCCAAACCTGCTAAAAGGAATCTGTTTGTTTACTAAACCTGCTTAAAGGGACATTTACTTTATCCAAACCTGCAAAAGGAATCTCTGTTTGTTTGCTAATCTGCTTAAAGGGACATTTGCTTTATCCAAACCTGCTAAAAGGAATCTTTATTTATTTACTAACCTGCTTAAAGGGACATTTGCTTTATCACTTGCTAAAGGAATTTCACTTAGCTTTATTTATCTTCTTAAAAGGACATTTGCTTTCTTCAATCCTGAGTGGGTCACGTCCTGGTTATTTCTCAGTGTGCTAGCGTGTGTTTTTTACTTTTCACGCTAGCAGTTGGGTTGAATCCTGGGCTGGTCCTTTACGGCTGACAGGTCCAGGGATCCTCAGGCGGAAGCAGTGGATGCGTTGTCGCTTGCTTGGAATTATCAACCTGCTTATATCTTTCTGCCTCTAGTTCTTCTTCCAAGAGTGATTTCCAAAATCTTAATGGAGAGTTCATTTGTACTGCTGGTGGCTCCAGCATGGTCACACAGGTTTTGTTATGCGGATCTTGTTCGGATGTCCAGTTGCCAACCTTGGCCACTTCCGTTAAGGCCAGACCTTCTGTCTCAAGGTCCATTTTTCCATCAGGATCTCAAATCATTAAATTTGAAGGTATGGAGATTGAACGTTTAGTGCTTAGTCATAGAGGTTTCTCTGATTCAGTGATTAATACTATGTTGCAGGCTCGCAAATCTGTGTCTAGAAAGATTTATTACCGAGTTTGGAAGACTTACATTTCATGGTGTTCTTCTCATAAATTCTCTTGGCATTCTTTTAGAATTCCTAGAATTTTACAGTTTCTTCAGGATGGTTTGGATAAGGGTTTGTCTGCAAGTTCCTTGAAAGGAGAAATCTCTGCTCTTTCTGTTCTGTTTCACAGAAAAATTGCTAATCTTCCTGACATTCATTGTTTTGTACAGGCTTTGGTTCATATCAAGCCTGTCATTAAGCCAATTTCTCCTCCTTGGAGTCTTAATTTGGTTTTGAGGGCTTTACAGGCTCCTCCGTTTGAGCCTATGCATTCTCTGCACATTAAATTACTTTCTTGAAAAGTATTGTTTCTTTTGGCTATCTCTTCTGCTAGAAGAGTTTCTGAATTATCTGCTCTTTCTTGTGAGTCTCCTTTTCTGATTTTCCATCAGGATAAGGCGGTTTTGCGGACTTCATTTAAATTTTTACCTAAAGTTCTGAATTCCAACAACATTAGTAGAGAAATTGTTGTCCCTTCGTTGTGTCCTAATCCTAAGAATTCTTTGGACGTGGTAAGAGCTTTGAAATATTATGTTGAAGCTACTAAAGATTTCAGAAAGACTTCTAGTCTATTTGTTATCTTTTCTGGTTCTAGGAAAGGTCAGAAGGCTTCTGCCATTTCTTTGGCGTCTTGGTTAAAGCTTTTGATTCATCATGCTTATTTGGAGTCGGGTAAATCCCCACCTCAGAGGATTACGGCTCATTCTACTAGGTCAGTTGAATGAATGAATGAAGCTTCTGTTGATCAGATTTGCAAAGCAGCAACTTGGTCTTCTTTGCATACTTTTACTAAATTCTACCATTTTGATGTTTTCTCTTCTTCAGAAGCAGTTTTTGGTAGAAAAGTTCTTCAGGCAGCTGTTTCAGTTTGATTCTTCTGCTTATAATTTCAGTTTTTTTATTATAAGATTAAAACTTTTTGATTTGAGTTGTGGATTCTTTTTTCAGCGGAATTGGCTGTCTTTATTTTTATCCCTCCCTCTCTAGTGACTCTTGTGTGGAGTTCCACATCTTGGGTATTTGCTATCCCATACGTCACTAGCTCATGGACTCTTGCCAATTACATGAAAGAAAACATAATTTATGTAAGAATTTACCTGATAAATTCATTTCTTTCATATTGGCAAGAGTCCATGAGGCCCACCCTTTATGTGGTGGTTATGATTTTTTTGTATAAAGCACAATTATTCCAATTCCTTGTTGATGCTTTCGCCCCTTTCTTATCACCCCACTTCTTGGCTATTCGTTAAACTGAATTGTGGGTGTGGTGGGGGGTGTATTTATAGGCATTTTGAGGTTTGGGAAACTTTGCCCCTCCTGGTAGGAATGTATTTCCCATACGTCACTAGCTCATGGACTCTTGCCAATATGAAAGAAATGAATTTATCAGGTAAATTCTTACATAAATTATGTTTTTTCACAAAGATAACACTAAATATGATTTTCTTCCTAAGGTGGTTTCTTTGGAAAATATAATTCTGGTGATTGTTGTCGATTCTTCGTGTCCGGATCCTGCTATTTCTAAGTAAAAAAAATTACATAATCTTGATGTAGTTAGAGCATTGAAGTTTTATCTTCAAGCTACTAAGGAGTTCAATCTTCCAATTTATTTGTTAATTACTCTGGTACTTGTAAAGGGCAGAGGACTACTACTGTAGCTTTGGCCTCTTGGCTCAAACGGGTAGTTCACAAGGCTTACTTGGTGGCGTGAAAGTCGCCCTCTAAATGTATCACAGCTCATTCTACAAGATCAGTTGCAACTTCCTGTGCTTTAAAAAAATGATGCATCTTTGGAGCATATTTGCAAAAATGCAACATGGTCTTCTCTGCATACCTTTACAAAATTGTTTTTTTTTTTTTTTTTTTTTTCTTTGAATGCAGCTTTAGACAGGAAAGTCCTTAAGGGTGCAGCATCTGATAAATAGGAACTGCCAGAAAATTGTCCCACCCATTTCGTAACATTGACTATCTGCTTGGGTATTAATCCCACGTTATGAGGCCCTAAGGACTATCATCATCATACGAAAGAAAACCAAATTTATTCTTACCTGATGATAGTCCATAGGCCCCACCCGTTTTAATATTTCGGGCGATGGTTCTAATTATCACCTCTAAAGACCATGCTTTTGTCTTTCCTACTTCTCTATTTCCTTTTCTCTGCTTGTCTATGAGTTAAACTGAGGAGAGGTGGGATGAGAGATTTAAGCTCTTGTGTGGATTCTTGGCCTCCTCTTACTAGCAGGAATTATATCACCCATGTTATGGAGCAGTATAGACTATCATCATCCCGAAAAAGAAAATAATTTCTCCAACATAGGTGTGTCCGGTCCACGGCGTCATCCTTACTTGTGGGATATTCTCTTCCCCAACAGGAAATGGCAAAGAGCCCAGCAAAGCTGGTCACATGATCCCTCCTAGGCTCCGCCTACCCCAGTCATTCTCTTTGCCGTTGTACAGGCAACATCTCCACGGAGATGGCTTAGAGTTTTTTAGTGTTTAACTGTAGTTTTTCATTATTCAATCAAGAGTTTGTTATTTTCAAATAGTGCTGGTACGTACTATTTACTCAGAAACAGAAAAGAGATGAAGAATTCTGTTTGTATGAGGAAAATGATTTTAGCAACCGTAACTAAAATCCATGGCTGTTCCACACAGGACTGTTGAGAGCAATTAACTTCAGTTGGGGGAACAGTTTGCAGTCCCTTGCTGCTTGAGGTATGACACATTCTAACAAGACGATGTAATGCTGGAAGCTGTCATTTTCCCTATGGGATCCGGTAAGCCATGTTTATTACGATTGTAAATAAGGGCTTCACAAGGGCTTATTTAAACTGTAGACTTTTTCTGGGCTAAATCGATTGATTATTAACACATATTTAGCCTTGAGGAATCATTTTATCTGGGTATTTTGATATAATAATATCGGCAGGCACTGTTTTAGACACCTTATTCTTTAGGGGCTTTCCCAAAGCATAGGCAGAGTCTCATTTTCGCGCCGGTGTTGCGCACTTGTTTTTGAGAGGCATGGCATGCAGTCGCATGTGAGAGGAGCTCTGATACTTATAAAAGACATCTGAAGGCGTCATTTGGTATCGTATTCCCCTTTGGGTTTGGTTGGGTCTCAGCAAAGCAGATACCAGGGACTGTAAAGGGGTTTAAAGCTTAAAACGGCTCCGGTTCCGTTATTTTAAGGGTTAAAGCTTCCAAAATTGGTGTGCAATATTTTCAAGGCTTTAAGACGCTGTGGTGAAAATTTGGTGAATTTTGAACAATTCCTTCATGTTTTTTCGCAATTGCAGTAATAAAGTGTGTTCAGTTTAAAATTTAAAGTGACAGTAACGGTTTTATTTTAAAACGTTTTTTGTACTTTCTGATCAAGTTTATGCCTGTTTAACATGTCTGAACTACCAGATAGACTGTGTTCTGAATGTGGGGAAGCCAGAATTCCTATTCATTTAAATAAATGTGATTTATGTGATAATGACAATGATGCCCAAGATGATTCCTCAAGTGAGGGGAGTAAGCATGGTACTGCATCATTCCCTCCTTCGTCTACACGAGTCTTGCCCACTCAGGAGGCCCCTAGTACATCTAGCGCGCCAATACTCCTTACTATGCAACAATTAACGGCTGTAATGGATAATTCTGTCAAAAACATTTTAGCCAAAATGAACCCTTGTCAGCGTAAGCGTGGCTGCTCTGTTTTAGTTACTGAAGAGCATGACGACGCTGATATTAATATCTCTGAAGGGCCCCTAACCCAATCTGAGGGGGCCAGGGAGGTTTTGTCTGAGGGAGAAATTACTGATTTAGGGAACATTTCTCAGCAGGCTGAATCTGATGTGATTACATTTAAATTTAAATTGGAACATCTCCGCATTTTGCTTAAGGAGGTATTATCCACTCTGGATGATTGTGAAAATTTAGTCATCCCAGAGAAACTATGTAAAATGGACAAGTTCCTAGAGGTGCCGGGGCTCCCAGAAGCTTTTCCTATACCCAAGCGGGTGGCGGACATTGTTAATAAAGAATGGGAAAGGCCCGGTATTCCTTTCGTCCCTCCCCCCATATTTAAAAAATTGTTTCCTATGGTCGACCCCAGAAAGGACTTATGGCAGTCAGTCCCCAAGGTCGAGGGAGCGGTTTCTACTTTAAACAAACGCACCACTATTCCCATAGAGGATAGTTGTGCTTTCAAAGATCCTATGGATAAAAAATTAGAAGGTTTGCTTAAAAAGATGTTTGTTCAGCAGGGTTACCTTCTACAACCCATTTCATGCATTGTCCCTGTCACTACTGCCGCATATTTCTGGTTTGATGAACTGCTTAAGGTGCTCGATAGTGACTCTCCTCCTTATGAGGAGATTATGGACAGAATCAATGCTCTCAAATTGGCTAATTCTTTCACTCTAGACGCCTCTTTGCAATTGGCTAAGTTAGCGGCTAAGAACTCTGGGTTTGCTATTGTGGCGCGCAGAGCGCTTTGGTTGAAATCTTGGTCGGCTGATGCGTCTTCCAAGAACAAGCTACTAAACATTCCTTTCAAGGGGAAAACGTTGTTTGGTCCTGACTTGAAAGAGATTATCTCTGATATCACTGGGGGTAAGGGCCACGCCCTTCCTCAGGATCGGCCTTTCAAGGCAAAAAATAGACCTAATTTTCGTCCCTTTCGTAAAAACGGACCAGCCCAAGGTACTACGTCCTCTAAGCAAGAGGGTAATACTTCTCAGGCCAAGCCAGCTTGGAGACCAATGCAAGGCTGGAACAAGGGAAAGCAGGCCAAGAAACCTGCCACTGCTACCAAGACAGCATGAAATATTGGCCCCCGATCCGGGACCGGATCTGGTGGGGGGCAGACTCTCTCTCTTCGCTCAGGCTTGGGCAAGAGATGTTCTGGATCCTTGGGCGCTAGAAATAGTCTCCCAGGGTTATCTTCTGGAATTCAAGGGACTTCCCCCAAGGGGGAGGTTCCACAGGTCGCAGTTGTCTTCAGACCACATAAAAAGACAGGCGTTCTTACATTGTGTAGAAGACCTGTTAAAAATGGGAGTGATTCATCCTGTTCCATTAAGAGAACAAGGGATGGGGTTCTACTCCAATCTGTTCATAGTTCCCAAAAAAGAGGGAACGTTCAGACCAATCCTAGATCTCAAGATCTTAAACAAATTTCTCAAGGTCCCATCGTTCAAGATGGAAACCATTCGAACTATCCTTCCTTCCATCCAGGAAGGTCAATTCATGACCACGGTGGATTTAAAGGATGCGTATCTACATATTCCTATCCACAAGGAACATCATCGGTTCCTAAGGTTTGCATTCCTGGACAAACATTACCAGTTCGTGGCGCTTCCTTTCGGATTAGCCACTGCTCCAAGGATTTTCACAAAGGTACTAGGGTCCCTTCTAGCGGTGCTAAGACCAAGGGGCATTGCAGTAGTACCTTACCTGGACGACATTCTGATTCAAGCGTCGTCCCTTCCTCAAGCAAAGGCTCACACGGACATTGTCCTGGCCTTTCTCAGATCTCACGGCTGGAAAGTGAACGTGGAAAAGAGTTCTCTATCCCCGTCAACAAGGGTTCCCTTCTTGGGAACAATTATAGACTCCTTAGAAATGAGGATCTTTCTAACAGAGGCCAGAAAAACAAAGCTTCTGGACTCTTGTCGGATACTTCATTCCGTTCCTCTTCCTTCCATAGCTCAGTGCATGGAAGTGATCGGGTTGATGGTGGCGGCGATGGACATAGTTCCTTTTGCGCGCATTCATCTAAGACCATTACAACTGTGCATGCTCAGTCAGTGGAATGGGGACTATACAGACTTGTCTCCGAAGATACAAGTAAATCAGAGAACCAGAGACTCACTCCGTTGGTGGCTGTCCCTGGACAATCTGTCTCAAGGGATGATGTTCCACAGACCAGAGTGGGTCATTGCCACGACCGACGCCAGTCTGATAGGCTGGGGCGCGGTCTGGGGATCCCTGAAAGCTCAGGGTCTTTGGTCTCGGGAAGAATCTCTTCTACCGATAAATATTCTGGAACTGAGAGCGATATTCAATGCTCTCCAGGCCTGGCCCCAGCTTGCGAGGACCAGGTTCATACGGTTTCAATCAGACAACATGACGACTGTTGCGTACATCAACCATCAGGGGGGAACAAGGAGTTCCCTAGCGATGGAAGAAGTAACCAAAATTATTCTTTGGGCGGAGTCTCACTCCTGCCACCTGTCTGCTATCCACATCCCAGGAGTGGAAAATTGGGAAGCGGATTTTCTGAGTCGGCAGACATTGCATCCGGGGGAGTGGGAACTCCATCCGGAAATCTTTGCCCAAGTCACTCACCTGTGGGGCATTCCAGACATGGATCTGATGGCCTCTCGTCAGAACTTCAAAGTTCCTTGCTACGGGGCCAGATCCAGGGATCCCAAGGCGGCTCTAGTGGATGCACTAGTAGCACCTTGGACCTTCAAACTAGCTTATGTGTTCCCGCCATTTCCTCTCATCCCCAGGCTGATAGCCAGGATCAAGCAGGAGAGGGCGTCGGTGATCTTGATAGCTCCTGCGTGGCCACGCAGGACTTGGTATGCAGATCTGGTGAATATGTCATCGGCTCCACCTTGGAAGCTACCTTTGAGACGAGACCTTCTTGTTCAGGGTCCGTTCGAACATCCGAATCTGGTTTCACTCCAGCTGACTGCTTGGAGATTGAACGCTTGATTTTATCGAAGCGAGGATTCTCAGATTCTGTTATCGATACTCTTGTTCAGGCCAGAAAGCCTGTGACTAGAAAGATTTACCATAAAATTTGGAAAAAATATATCTGTTGGTGTGAATCTAAAGGATTCCCTTGGGACAAGGTTAAGATTCCTAGGATTCTATCCTTCCTTCAAGAAGGATTGGAAAAAGGATTATCTGCAAGTTCCCTGAAGGGACAGATTTCTGCCTTGTCGGTATTACTTCACAAAAAGCTGGCAGCTGTGCCAGATGTTCAAGCCTTTGTTCAGGCTCTGGTTAGAATCAAGCCTGTTTACAAACCTTTGACTCCTCCTTGGAGTCTCAATTTAGTTCTTTCAGTTCTTCAGGGGGTTCCGTTTGAACCCTTACATTCCGTTGATATTAAGTTATTATCTTGGAAAGTTTTGTTTTTAGTTGCGATTTCTTCTGCTAGAAGAGTCTCAGAATTATCTGCTCTGCAGTGTTCTCCTCCTTATCTGGTGTTCCATGCAGATAAGGTGGTTTTACGTACTAAACCTGGTTTTCTTCCAAAAGTTGTTTCTAACAAAAACATTAACCAGGAGATTATCGTACCTTCTCTGTGTCCAAAACCAGTTTCAAAGAAGGAACGTTTGTTGCACAATTTGGATGTTGTTCGCGCTCTAAAATTCTATTTAGATGCTACAAAGGATTTTAGACAAACATCTTCCTTGTTTGTTGTTTATTCAGGTAAAAGGAGAGGTCAAAAAGCAACTTCTACCTCTCTCTCTTTTTGGATTAAAAGCATCATCAGATTGGCTTACGAGACTGCCGGACGGCAGCCTCCCGAAAGAATCACAGCTCATTCCACTAGGGCTGTGGCTTCCACATGGGCCTTCAAGAACGAGGCTTCTGTTGATCAGATATGTAGGGCAGCGACTTGGTCTTCACTGCACACTTTTACCAAATTTTACAAGTTTGATACTTTTGCTTCTTCTGAGGCTATTTTTGGGAGAAAGGTTTTGCAAGCCGTGGTGCCTTCCATTTAGGTGACCTGATTTGCTCCCTCCCTTCATCCGTGTCCTAAAGCTTTGGTATTGGTTCCCACAAGTAAGGATGACGCCGTGGACCGGACACACCTATGTTGGAGAAAACAGAATTTATGTTTACCTGATAAATTTCTTTCTCCAACGGTGTGTCCGGTCCACGGCCCGCCCTGGTTTTTTTAATCAGGTCTGATATTTTATTTTCTTTAACTACAGTCACCACGGTACCATATGGTTTCTCCTATGCAAATATTCCTCCTTAACGTCGGTCGAATGACTGGGGTAGGCGGAGCCTAGGAGGGATCATGTGACCAGCTTTGCTGGGCTCTTTGCCATTTCCTGTTGGGGAAGAGAATATCCCACAAGTAAGGATGACGCCGTGGACCGGACACACCGTTGGAGAAAGAAATTTATCAGGTAAACATAAATTCTGTTTTATCAGGTAAGCATTTTATTTATTTATTTTTGAGGGCTTAGACTTTTGAGAAGAGGAGTTCATCCTACATGATCCAGAATCTTGATTCTTAGACTGATTGCTTGATCAGTGCAAAAACGTATTCACATTGATCCCTCATTGTCCACAATACAGTAGATAAGATAATCATGCCCATTTTAAAAGCCTTTAAATATGTATATATTCAGATGTTTTTAAAACATTGATTTTTGTATGTAGACCTCTTGGTTAATTACTAATGTATAAATGTCATAAATATAGTGATTTGTATGTTCTGTTAATCATTTGCTATGAATGCCTTGTGTAGCAATGTTTTACTTTTCTTGCCCACATTGAAGGGGGTTTGATTTTGTGTAAACAGAGTAGTCATTTCTTATGTTATGTACCAATTTATTTGTCCTTTAAGATACTCCACGGGTGGTATTCTGTTGTCTCTAGCAGGATATTGCTCTTTTTATTTATTTATTTATATATATATTTATGTATGTATGTATGTGTGTGTGTGTGTGTGTGTGTGTGTGTATATATATATATATATATATATTTATTTGTGTGTGTATATGTGTATATATATATATAGATAGATAGATAGATAGATATGCAAGTCGCACCTTCCAGTTTTTTTTGCAGTCTTTTACAGTTCAGTAATGGCTCTTAAAGGCTTTTTCTTTTGCAAGATGTACCGAGTCCACGGATTTATCCTAACTTGTGGGATATTGTCCTTCCTGACAGGAAGTAGCAAAGAGAGCACCACAGCAGAGCTGTCTATATAGCTCCCCCCTTAACTCCACCCCCCAGTTATTCTCTTTGCTGGCTCTAAGCAGGAAGGGTAAAGAGAAGAGGTGTTAAACTGTTAGTTTTATTTTATCTTAATTCAAGCGTCGACTTTCCAACTTGCCAAGTCTCACACGGACTTAGTGTTGGCCTTTCTAAGATCTCATGGGTGGAAGGTGAACGTGAAAAAGAGTTCTCTTATCCCTCTCACAAGAGTTCCATTCCTGGGAACTCTGATAGATTCGGTGGACATGAAAATATTTCTGACGGAGGTCAGGAAATCAAAGATTTTAACCACCTGCCGAGCTCTTCATTCCATTCCTCGGCCGTCAGTGGCTCAGTGTATGGAGGTAATCGGACTTAGGGTAGCGGCAATGGACATAGTTCCGTTTGCTCGCTTGCATCTCAGACCACTGCAACTATGCATGCTCAAACAGTGGAATGGGGATTATGCAGATTTATCTCCTCAGATAAATCTGGATCAAGAGACCAGAGACTCTCTTCTTTGGTGGTTGTCACAGGATCACCTATCCAGGGGAATGTGTTTCCGCAGGCCAGCGTGGGTTATTGTGACGACGGACGCCAGCCTACTGGGCTGGGGTGCAGTCTGGAATTCCCTGAAAGCACAGGGTTTGTGGACTCAGGAGGAGGCCCTCCTACCGATAAATATTCTGGAATTAAGAGCGATATTCAATGCTCTTCAGGCATGGCCTCAGCTGGCTTTGGCCGGATTCATCAGGTTTCAGTCGGACAACATCACGACTGTAGCTTATATCAATCATCAGGGGGGAACGAGGAGTTCTTTGGCGATGATAGAAGTTTCCAGGATAATCCGATGGGCAGAGACTCACTCTTGCCATCTATCAGCGATCTATATCCCAGGGGTGGAGAACTGGGAGGCAGATTTTCTAAGTCGTTAGACTTTTCATCCGGGGGAGTGGGAGCTCCATCCGGAGGTGTTTGCTCAACTGGTATTCAGCTATGGGGCACACCAGAATTGGATCTGATGGTGTCTCGTCAGAACGCCAAGCTTCCTCGTTACGGATCCAGGTCAAGGGATCCTCAGGCAGTACTGATAGATGCTCTAGCAGTACCCTGGTCGTTCAACCTGGCTTATGTGTTTCCACCATTCCCTCTCCTTCCGCGTCTGATTGCCAGAATCAAACAGGAGAGAGCTCCGGTGATTTTGGCCACGTCAGACCTGTTGGACATGTCATCTCTGCCACCATGGACTCTACCAATGAGACGGGACCTTTTGATTCAAGGTCCATTCAAGCATCCAAATCTAATTTCTCTGCAACTGACTGCTTGGAGATTGAACGCTTGATTTTATCAAAGCGGGGTTTCTCTGAGTCGGTCATATATACCTTGATTCAGTCTCGAAAACCTGTCACCAGGAAGATCTATCATAAAATATGGCGTAAATATCTTTTTTGGTGTGAATCCAAAGGCTACTCATGGAGTAAGATCAGGATTCCTAGGATTTTGTCTTTTCTCCAAGAAGGATTGGAGAAAGGATTGTCCGCTAGTTCCTTAAAGGGACAGATATCTGCTTTGTCTATTCTGTTTCACAAGCGTCTGGCAGATGTCCCAGATGTTCGGGCTTTTTGTCAGGCTTTAGTTAGAATTAAGCCTGTGTTTAAACCTGTTGCTCCGCCATGGAGTCTCAATTTAGTTCTTAAAGTTCTTCAGGGGGTTCCGTTTGAACCCATGCATTCCATAGATATTAATCTTCTATCTTGAAAATTCTGTTTCTAGTTGCTATCTCTTCAGCTCGAAGAGTTTCTGAACTATCTACATTACAATGTGACTCGCCTTATCTTGTTTTCCATGCTGATAAGGTGGTTTTGCGTACCAAACCTGGGTTCCTCCCTAAGGTTGTTTCTAACAGGAATATCAATCAGGAAATTGTTGTTCCTTCTCTGTGTCCTAATCCTTCTTCTAAGAAGGACCGTCTGTTGCACAACTTGGACGTGGTTCGTGCCTTGAAGTTTTTTTTGCGGGCAACCAAAGATTTTCGCCAATCATCTTCTTTGTTGTCTATGCTGGAAAGCATAGAGGTCAAATGGCTACGGCTACCTCTCTTCCTTTTGGCTGAAAAGCATCATCCGTTTGGCTTATGAGACTGCTGGACAGCAGCCTCCTGAAAGAATTACAGCTCACTCCACTAGAGCAGTGGCTTCCACATGGGCTTTTTAAAATGATGCTTCTGTTGAACAGATTTGTAAGGCTGCGACTTGGTCTTCGCTTCATACCTTTTCCAAATTTTACAAATTTGATACTTTTGCTTCTTCGGAGGCTATTTTTGGGAGAGAGGTTTTGCAAGCAGTGGTGCCTTCCGTTTAGGTTCCTGTCTTGTCCCTCCCTTCATCCGTGTCCTAAAGCTTTGGTATTGTTATCCCACAAGTTAGGATGAATCCAAGGACTCGGTACATCTTGCAAAAGAAAACAGAATTTATGCTTACCTGATAAATTTCTTTCTTTTGCGATGTACCGAGTCCACGGCCCGCCCTGTCTATTCAAGACAGATAGTATTTTTTATGTAAACTTCAGTCACCTCTGCACCTTATAGTTTCTCCTTTTCTTCCTTGGCCTTCGGTCTAATGACTGCGGGGTGGAGTTAAGGGGGGAGCTATATAGACAGCTCTGCTGTGGTGCTCTCTTTGCTACTTCCTGTCAGGAAGGACAATATCCCACAAGTTAGGATGAATCCGTGGACTCGGTACATTGCAAAAGAAAGAAATTTATCAGGTAAGCATAAATTCTGGGGCTTTTTTTTTTTGCACTTTGTCACTGTAGAGTCAGTCGTCCAGCTGGTATTGTATCTGGCTTAAAATGATGTGTTTATCTTCCTTACACATAGCTCTTCATCTGCTGCACCTCTCTGCCAATCCCTTCACTGGCTTCCTCTTGCCTCCAGGATTAAACACAAAATTCTCACTCTGACACACAAAACCCTCAACTGCACTGCTCCCCCCTACATCTCAAACCTTGTCTCCAGATACTCTCCCTCCTGTACCCTTCGCTGCGCTCATGATCTCCTCCTCTCTTGTTACCTCCTCACATTCCCGTTTACAAGATTTTTCCATACTGGCTCCCATCTTATGGAACTCTCTAGCTCGCTCCACAAGACTCTCCCATAGTTTTGAAAGCTTCAAGTGTTTCCTGAAGACTCTACTATTCAGGGCTGCATACAACCTACACTAACCTTCCTATCACCACTGCTATCCTCTTAAACCCCATAGCATGTAAGCCTATGAGCCCAGCTGTTTCTAGTTCACATTCATAAGAGCCGACTACAACAGTGCAACTCTCGTCAGGGCCCTGTACCCACTTGACCCCTGTAAATATTATTTCTTTCTAATGACACAATGAGTCCACCGATCATCTAATTACTATAGGGAATATCACTACTGCCCAGCAGAAGGCGGCAAAGAGCACCACAGCAAAGCTGTTAAATATCACCTCCCTTTCCTCCAACCCCAGTCATTCTCTTTGCCTATGTTAGAGCAAGGAAGTGGTAAAGTTAGGTGTTAGGAAAGGATTCTTCAAGCAAGATTTTATTATTTTTTTAAGCAGTACAAGATTGCTCTGCTTTGCTCTAGGGTGTAGCCATAGTTCATATCAGTCTCTTCAGTAGAGCAGTGGTGGCTTTAAAGCAATGGGAACTTGTGGGACATAATTCTCACTGCACCTTCCATGTATTTATGCTGCCATACCCATGCAAGCCTGAGTAAGATTACTCAGTCTTTGTTAATACCCACAGGTCCATGTGAGGGAACTGCCCTCCCAAACCTAGTGAGCTGCCGTGCTGCCTGGCAGAAGTATTAAGGTAACTGATAACTTTATATTTTTCTGGGACATGCAGAGAAAAAGGATAGCATTTTTTACTTTCATTGGGACAAGTTACATTCCTATGACAGGGGAATATTTATTAAGGGGAGCGGAGCAGGCACTGGGGACGAGGAGAACCTGGCTCTTGGTGGTGTATTGTGTTTTTTTTTTTTACTTTATTCCCGATGGCTGTGATAATTGATATTAGCCGATCGGGAGTTTTAAGGTTACGCCCACGACTGGCGGAGTAAGATACGGCGGCAGTTCCTATATGCATTTTTTCTAGCCCTGTTTGTCACTTCCTGTGTCTCCGGAGGGAAATTCAGCTGCATCACAGATTCAGCAGTGTTGCGGTTACGGACTGCAGTCTTTACAGAGTTGAGTCCGGATCAGTCACAAAGTAATTTACTTCGTTAGAGGCAGGCAAGTAAGCACCTCAACAACGCTAAGCAGAGGTGTAGAGTTGTCTTGAAGTTATTTCGGGGGCTAAGGTGTAATTTTTAATAGCAGAAAAATAAAGTGGCTATTTTGTTCGTTTAAAATTTAAAGGAACAGTAATACATTTTTTGTTTTTGTTTTGGGGGATATTTTCTGAATTAAATATCAGTTGTCTGTTTATTGGTGAATAAAGATGGACCAAGAAACCCTGCAAGATGTTACATGTTCTTTATGTTTTGATGAGAGAACTTTACATTACAGGGATAGACTTTTTCCTGAGCCATTGTCTAAGGCGGATACTGTTCAGGAGTCTTCTGACAATGTTCAAGATATGCCGCAGCTTTCTCCTTAAGCGTCCCAAAATTTAGCATCCATACAGCCTGTGCCCTGCGCTTCCTCTATTACTCCACCTGGAGTTACCTTGCAAGACATCGCTTCCCTAATGTCATCAGCGGTATCTGATGCGTTGTCTGCTTTTCCCATGCTGCAGGGAAAGCACAAGAGGAAATGTAATCAATCTGTGAATAAGGTTGCTGACACAGTAGTGGCTATTCCGAATGTTTCTTCCCAGAAACCTGAAGAGGAAGATACTTCGGTAGCATCTGAGGGTGAAATCTCAGACTCAGACAGCGTTATACCTGTAACTGATACTGACGTTGTTTCTTTGAGGTTTAAGCTTGAACACCTCCGTTTGTTACTTAAGGAGGTTTTAGCTACCCTGGACGACTCCGACACTACTGTTGTAGTAAATCCTAAGAAGTCTAGTAAACTAAACAAATATTTTGACGGGCCCTCCATGGTGGAGGTATTTCCTGTACCAGATAGCGCTACGGAGGTTATTGTTAAGGAATAGAAGAGTCCGGGTATCCCTTTTTCTCCATCCCCTATATTTAAAAAGATGTTTCCTATTGCAGACTCTATCAAGGAGTCTTGGCAGATGGTACCCAAAGTGGAAGGAGCAATTTCCACGCTAGCCAAGAGAACAACTATTCCCAGTTAGAGGGGTTGCTCAAGGGTTTAAAATGGCAACCTGCGGTTTGTATTGCTACTGTCACTAGTGCGGCAGCATACTGGTTTGATGCGTTGTCTGATTCTACCCGGACAGACACTCCCCTCAAAGAAATCCAGGATAGGATAAAGGCCCTTAAATTGGCCAACTCTTTTATCACTGATGCTTCCCTTCATGTTATTAAGCTGGGAGCTAAGATTTCTGGTTTTGGCGTTCTGGCCCGCAGAGCTTTATGGTTAAAATCTTGGTCTGCCTCCTAGGAGAATGAGGGAGAGCTGGGACCTCCAATCACATTTTGATGTTATGTTGTCATTGTAACTGTTAATTTCTCCTGTTAAGTGTAGTCAGTCCACGGGTCATCATTACTTCTGGGATATTAACTCCTCCCCAACAGGAAGTGCAAGAGGATCACCCAAGCAGAGCTGCTATATAGCTCCTCCCCTCTACGTCACACCCAGTCATTCTCTTGCACCCAACTAATAGATAGGATGTGTGAGAGGACTGTGGTGATTATACTTAGTTTTTATACCTTCAATCAAAAGTTTGTTATTTTAAACAGCACCGGAGTGTGTTGTTCCTTCTCAGGTAGAATTTGAAGAAGAATCTACCTGAGTTTTTGTATGATCTTAGTCGGCGTAACTAAGATTCATTTTGCTGTTCTCGGCCATTCTGAGGAGTGAGGTAAACTTCAGATCAGGGGACAGCGGGCAGGTTCACCTGCAAAGAGGTATGTTGCAGTATATTATTTTCTGAGGAATGGAATTGCCTGAGAAAATACTGCCAATACCGATATAATGTAAGTTCAGCCTTAAATGCAGTAGTAGCAACTGGTATCAGGCTGTTATGTATATATATGTTTACACTTCAGTATTCTGGGGAATGGCACTTCACTGGGACAATACTGTATGCATATAACTTTTAGCCTAACTTGCAGTGGGAACGACTAGCAGCAGGCTTTTTAATGACATTTCATATTATTAGATTTTAAACGTTTGCTAGCATGTTAAATCGTTTAATTATCTGAGGTACTTGGTGAAAAATTGTTTTGGGCACTATTTTCCACATGGCTGTCGTTTATTTTAAATTTAAAACAGTTTCACTGAACTTCCCTCACTGTTGTGTGTGAAGGGGAGGGGCCTATTTTGGCGCTTTTGCTACGCATTAGAAATTCAGTCACAAGTCTGTTCCTCTCCCTGCATGATCCGGAACGTCTCTACAGAGCTCAGGGGTCTTCAAAACTTATTTTGAGGGAGGTAATCACTCACAGCAGACCTGTGAGATTGTGCTTTGACTGTGATAAAAAAAACGTTTATATTTTGTACATTTTTTTCTGCTATTAAGGGTTAGTTATCCATTGCTAATGGGGGCAATCCTTTGCTAAATTTATGCCTTTACCGGGAAAAATTTGGTTTTAATAACTTCTCCGGTTCATTGTTATTCAACTGTCATAGTTCTTTTCTGTGCTTCTTAAAGGCACAGTACGTTTTACATATTACTTGTAAATTGAGTTGAAAAGTATTTCCAAGCTTGCTAGTCTAATTGCTAGTTTGTTAAACATGTCTGACTCAGAGGAATATCTCTGTGCTATATGTGCAAAAGCCAAGGTGGAGCCCAATAGAAATTTATGTACTAATTGCATTGATGCTACTTTAAATAAAAGTCAATCTGTACAAGTTGAACATCATTCACCAAACAACGAGGGGGAAGTTATGCCGACTAACTTGCCTCACGTGTCAGTACCTGCATCTCCCGCTCGGGAGGTGCGTGATATTGTAACGCCGAGTACTTCAGGGCGGCCATTACAAATCACCCTACAGGACATGGCTAATGTTATGACTGAAGTTTTGTCTAAATTACCAGAACTTAGAGGTAAGCGAGATCACTCTGGGGTGAGAACAGAGTGCGCTGATAATAATAGGGCCATGTCAGATACTGCGTCACAATTTGCAGAACATGAGGACGGAGAGCTTCAATCTGCAGGTGACGGATCTGATCCAAATAGAGTGGATTCAGACATTTCAAATTTTAAGTTTAAACTAGAAAACCTCTGTGTACTGCTAGGGGAGGTATTAGCGGCTCTGAATGATTGTAACACCGTTGCAATCCCAGAGAAATTATGTAGGCTGGATAGATCCTATGCGGTACCAGCGAGTACTGACGTATTTCCTATACCTAAGAGGCTTACAGAGATAATTACTAAGGAGTGGGATAGGCCCGGTGTACCCTTTTCCCCCCCCTCCTGTATTTAGAAAAATGTTTCCAATAGACGCCACCACACGGGACTTATGGCAGACGGTCCCTAAGGTGGAGGGAGCAGTTTCTACTCTGGCTAAGCGTACCACTATCCCGGTGGAGGATAGCTGTGCCTTTTCAGATCCAATGGATAAAAAGTTAGAGGGTTACCTTAAGAAAATGTTTGTTCAACAAGGTTTTATATTGCAACCCCTTGCATGTATTGCGTCTGTCACGGCTGCGGCCGCATTTTGGTCCGAGTCTCTGGAAGAGACTCTTGACTCAGCAACTATAGATGAGATTTCAAACAAGCTTAAAACCCTTAAGCTAGCTAATTCATTTATTTCAGATGCCGTAGTACATTTAACTAAACTTACGGCTAAGAATTCCGGACACGTAGAGCACTGTGGCTAAAATCCTGGTCAGCTGATGTTACTTCTAAATCTAAATTACTTAACATACCTTTCAAGGGGCAGACCTTATTCGGGCCCGGTTTGAAAGAAATTATCGCTGACATTACAGGAGGTAAAGGCCATGCCCTGCCTCAAGACAGAGCCAAACCTAGGGCTAGACAGTCTAATTTTCGTGCCTTTCGTAACTTCAAGGCAGGAGCAGCATCAACTTCCTCTGCACCAAAACAGGAAGGAGCTGTTGCTCGCTACAGACAAGGCTGGAAACCTAACCAGTCCTGGAACAAGGGCAAGCAGGCCAGAAAACCTGCTGCTGCCCCTAAGACAGCATGAATTGAGGGCCCCCGATCCGGGAACGGATCTAGTGGGGGGCAGACTTTCTCTCTTCGCCCAGGCTTGGGCAAGAGATGTCCAGGATCCCTGGGCGTTAGAGATCATATCTCAGGGATATCTTCTGGACTTCAAAACCTCTCCCCCAAAAGGGAGATTTCATCTTTCAAGGTTGTCAACAAACCAAATAAAGAAAGAGGCGTTTCTACGCTGTGTACAAGATCTTTTACTAATGGGAGTGATCCACCCGGTTCCGCGGTCGGAACACGGACAAGGGTTTTACTCAAATCTGTTTGTGGTTCCCAAGAAAGAAGGAACCTTCAGACCAATCTTGGATTTAAAGATCCTAAACAAATTCCTAAGAGTTCCATCGTTCAAAATGGAAACTATTCGGACAATCTTACCCATGATCCAAAAGGGTCAGTATATGACCACAGTGGATTTAAAGGATGCTTACCTTCACATACCGATTCACAAAGATCATTACCGGTATCTAAGGTTTGCCTTCCTAGACAGGCATTACCAGTTTGTAGCTCTTCCATTCGGATTGGCTACGGCTCCAAGAATCTTCACAAAGGTTCTGGGATCTCTTCTGGCGGTACTAAGACCGCAAGGAATTTCGGTGGCTCCGTACCTAGACGACATTCTGATACAAGCGTCAAGCTTTCAAACTGCCAAGTCTCATACAGAGTTAGTACTGGCATTTCTAAGGTCGCATGGGTGGAAGGTGAACGAAGAGAAGAGTTCTCTCTTTCCACTCACAAGAGTTCCCTTCTTGGGGACTCTTATAGATTCTGTAGAAATGAAGATTTACCTGACAGAAGACAGGTTAACAAAGCTTCAAAATGCTTGCCGTGTCCTTCATTCCATTCAACACCCGTCAGTGGCTCAATGCATGGAGGTAATCGGCTTAATGGTAGCGGCAATGGACATAGTACCCTTTGCACGCCTACATCTCAGACCGCTGCAATTGTGCATGCTAAGTCAGTGGAATGGGGATTACTCAGATTTGTCCCCTACTCTGAATCTGGATCAAGAGACCAGAAATTCTCTTCTATGGTGGCTTTCTCGGCCACATCTGTCCAGGGGGATGCCCTTCAGCAGGCCAGATTGGACAATTGTAACAACAGACGCCAGCCTACTAGGTTGGGGCGCTGTCTGGAATTCCCTGAAGGCTCAGGGATCATGGACTCAGGAGGAGAGTCTCCTTCCAATAAACATTCTGGAATTGAGAGCAGTTCTCAATGCCCTTCTGGCTTGGCCTCAGTTAACATCTCGGAGGTTCATCAGGTTTCAGTCGGACAACATCACGACTGTAGCTTACATCAACCATCAAGGAGGGACAAGAAGCTCCCTAGCGATGATGGAAGTATCAATGATAATTCGCTGGGCAGAGTCTTACTCTTGCCACCTGTCAGCGATCCACATTCCGGGAGTGGAGAACTGGGAGGCGGATTTCCTAAGTCGTCAGACTTTTCATCCGGGGGAGTGGGAACTTAATCCGGAGGTCTTTGCCCAAATACTTCGACGATGGGGCAAACCAAAGATAGATCTCATGGCGTCTCGCCAGAACGCCAAGCTTCCTTGTTACGGGTCCAGGTCCAGGGACCCGGGAGCGGTCCTGGTAGATGCTTTGACAGCACCTTGGACCTTCGGGATGGCTTATGTGTTTCCACCCTTCCCGATGCTTCCTCGATTGATTGCCAGGATCAAACAGGAGAGAGCATCGGTGATTCTAATAGCGCCTGCGTGGCCACGCAGGACCTGGTATGCAGATCTAGTGGACATGTCATCCTGTCCACCTTGGTCTCTGCCTCTGAGACAGGACCTTCTGATTCAGGGTCCTTTCAAACATCAAAATCTAATTTCTCTGAAGCTGACTGCTTGGAAATTGAACGCTTGATTTGAGTCAGTAATTGATACCTTAATACAGGCTAGGAAACCTGTTACCAGAAAGATTTACCATAAAATATGGCGTAAATACTTACATTGGTGCGAATCCAAGAGTTACTCATGGAGTAAGGTTAGGATTCCTAGGATATTGTCTTTTCTACAAGAAGGTTTAGAAAAGGGTTTATCTGCTAGTTCCTTAAAGGGACAGATCTCAGCTCTGTCCATTCCTTTACACAAACGTCTGTCAGAAGTTCCAGACGTTCAGGCTTTTTGTCAGGCTTTGGCCAGAATTAATCCTGTGTTTAAAACTGTTGCTCCACCATGGAGCTTAAATTTAGTTCTTAACGTTTTACAGGGTGTTCCGTTTGAACCCCTTCATTCCATTGATATCAAATTGTTATCTTGGAAAGTTCTGTTTTTAATGGCTATTTCCTCGGCTCGAAGAGTCTCTGAGTTATCGGCCTTACATTGTGATTCTCCTTATCTGATTTTTCATTCAGACAAGGTAGTTCTGCGTACTAAACCTGGGTTCTTACCTAAGGTAGTCACTAATAGGAATATCAATCAAGAGATTGTTGTTCCATCATTGTGTCCTAACCCTTCTTCAAAGAAGGAACGACTTCTACACAATCTGGATGTAGTCCGTGCCCTGAAATTTTATTTACAGGCAACTAAAGATTTTCGCCAAACTTCTTCCCTGTTTGTCGTTTATTCTGGACAGAGGAGAGATCAAAAAGCTTCTGCTACCTCTCTCTCCTTTTGGCTTCGTAGCATAATACGTTTAGCCTATGAGACTGCTGGACAGCAGCCTCCTGAAAGAATTACAGCTCATTCTACTAGAGCTGTGGCTTCCACTTGGGCCTTTAAGAATGAGGCCTCTGTTGAACAGATTTGCGAGGCTGCAACTTGGTCTTCTCTTCATACTTTTTCCAAATTTTACAAATTTGACACTTTTTTGCTTCTTCGGAGGCTGTTTTTGGGAGAAAGGTTCTTCAGGCAGTGGTTCCTTCTGTATAAAGATCCTGCCTGTCCCTCCCGTCATCCGTGTACTTTAGCTTTGGTATTGGTATCCCAGAAGTAATGATGACCCATGGACTGACTACACTTAACAGGAGAAAACATAATTTATGCTTACCTGATAAATTCCTTTCTCCTGTAGTGTAGTCAGTCCACGGCCCGCCCTGTTTTTTATGGCAGGTCTAAATTTTTAAATTATACTCCAGTCACCACTGCACCCTATAGTTTCTCCTTTCTCGTTTGGTTCTCGGTCGAATGACTGGGTGTGACGTAGAGGGGAGGAGCTATATAGCAGCTCTGCTTGGGTGATCCTCTTGCACTTCCTGTTGGGGAGGAGTTAATATCCCAGAAGTAATGATGACCCGTGGACTGACTACACTACAGGAGAAAGGAATTTATCAGGTAAGCATAAATTATGTTTTGTATTCATACGAGAGCTTGAAATTGTACTACGCCTTTGTCGTACAGCTGTTGTATTTCTTTTTCTTGGAAAAACAAATAAAAATATTTTATTAAAAAAAAAAAAAAAAAAAAAATCTTGGTCTGCAGATGTGGCATCTAAGTCTAAACTTTTGGCGATTCCTTACAAGGGATAGACCTTGTTTGGATCGGGTTTGACGGAAATAATTTCTGACATTACGGGAGGAAGGGCCATTTCCTCCCTCAGGATAAGAGAAATAAACAAAAGGGACGTCAGAGTAATTTTCGTTCCTTTCGAAATTTCAAGGGAAATCCTTCCACTCCCTCTTCCAAGCAGGAGCAGTCCAAGCCTTCCTGGAGGCCCAATCAGTCTTGGAACAAGGAAAAACAATCCAAGAAGCCTGCTATTGAATCAAAAACAGCATGAAGGGCCTGCCCCCGATCCGGGACCAGATCTTGTGGGGGCAGACTTTCCTTCTTCATTCAGAATTGGGTTCAAGATTTTCAGGATCCCTGGGCGGTGGACATCGTGTCCCATGGATACAAACTGGAGTTCAAGACATTTCCTCCCAGGGGCAGGTTTCTACTTTCAAGATTATCTGTAGACCAGACAAAAAGAGAGGCGTTCTTATACTGTGTTCAGGACCTCTCCGACCTGGGAGTGATTGTTCATGTTCCGATACAGGAACGGGGTCTAGGGTTCTATTCCAATCTGTTCGTGGTTCCCAAAAAGGAGGGAACCTTCAGACCAATTTTAGATCTCAAGAGTCTAAACAAATTCATCAGAGTGCCGTTCTTCAAGATGGGAACTATTTTTTCCATTCTTCCTTTGGTCTAAGAGGGTCAATTTTAACAGTGGATTTAAAGGATGCGTACCTGCATGTACCCATCCACAGGGACCATCACAAGTTTCTAAGGTTTGAATTTGTAGACAAACACTTCCAGTTAGTGGCTCTTCCATTCGGCCTTGCCACAGCTCCCAGAATTTTCTCAAAGGATCTGGGATCTCTGTTGGTGGTGCTCCGATTCCTTATTAATGAAGATTTTTCTGACAGAAGTCAGGAAATCAAAGATTTTCGATTCCTAGCGCTTCAGTCCTCTCCTTGGCCATCAGTGGCTCAGTGCATGGAGGTAATCGGTCTGATGGTAGCGGCAATGGACATCATCCCGTTCGCTCGTTTCCACCTCAGACCTCTGCAGTTAAGCATGCTCAGTCAGTGGAACGGAGATTATGGGGATCTGTCACCGCGATTACAGCTGGAGCAGGAGACGAGGGATTCTCTTCTTTGTGGTTGTCTCAGGATCATCTCTTCCAGGGAACCTGCTTTCGAAGACCCTCTTGGGTGATTGTGACAACAGACGCCAGCCTTCTGGGATGGGGAGCAGTCTGGGGCTCTCTAAAGGCTCAGGGAACATAGACTCGTTTGGAGTCTGTTCTACCCATAAACATTCTGGAGCTGAGAACATTCTTCAATGCTCTTCTGACCTGGCCTCAGTTAGCCTCGGCCCGGTTCATCAGGTTCCAGTCGGACAATATAACTTCAGTGGCTTACATCAACCATCAGGGAGGAACTCGGAGTTCCTTGGCCATGACAGAGGTAGCCAAGATCATTCAGAGGGCGGAGACCCACAATTGCTGTCTGTCGACGATCCACATCCCAGGAGTGGGCAACTGGGAGGCGGACTTCCTGATCAGGCAGACCTTTCATCCGGGGGAGTGGGAACTCCATCCGGAGGTGTTTTCCAACCTGATTCTCAAATGGGGTCAGCCGGAATTGCATGGCATCTCAGCAGAATTCCAATCTTCCATGGTACGGGTCAAGGTCAAGGGAATCTCAGGTTGTACTGATAGATGCTCTGGCAGTACCTTGGAATTTCAGTCTTGCATACTTATTTCCTCCGTTCGCTCTTCTACCTCGGGTCATTGCTCGAATCAAGCAGGAGAGGGCGTTGGTGATCATCATTGCACCGGTGTGGCCTCAAAGGATTTGGTATGCAGATCTGGTGGACATGTCATCTCTTCCACCTTGGAGACTTCCGTTGAGGAAGGACCTTCTACTTCAAGGGCCCTTCCTTCATCCAAATCTAGTTTCTCTGAAGCTGACTGCTTTGAGATTGAACGCTTAATTTTATCCAAGCGTGGATTTTCGGAATCGGTCATTGAGACCATGATTCGGGCTCGTAAACCTGTGACTAGAAAGATTTACCATAAGATATGGCGTAAATATCTATATTGGTGTGAATCAAAAGGGCTACTCTTCGAGTAGAGTTAGGATTCCTAGAACTCTGTCCTTTCTTCAAGAAGGTTTGGAGAAGGGTTTATCGGCAGGTTCCCTAAAGGGTCAAATATCTGCCTTGTCTATTTTGTTACATAAACTTCTGGCGGACATCCCAGGCCTGCAATCGTTTTGTCAGGCCTTGGTCAGGATCAGGCCTGTTTTCAAGCAAGTTTCTCCTCCCTGGAGTCTTAATTTAGTTCTTAAGGTCCTACAAGGGGCTCCGTTTGAGCCTATGCATTCCTTAGATATTAAGTTGTTATCTTGGAAAGTTTTTTTTCTTGTTGCTATTTCATCTGCTCGTAGATGTCAGAGCTCTCGGCATTATAGTGAGAGTCTCCTTACCTTATTTTTCATTTGGATAAGGTAGTTTTGCGTACTAAGTTAGGGTTTCTCCTTAAAGTAGTTTCAGACCGGAACATTAATCAGGAGGTTGTTGTTGCTTCCTTGTTCCCTAATCCTTCCTCTCAAAAGGAACGGCTTTTGCACAATCTGGATGTGGTGTGTGCATTAAAATTTTATTTACAAGAAACTAAGGATTTTCGTCAGTCTTCTGCTCTGTTTGTCTCTTTGTGGCTGAAGAGTATCATTTGCTTTGCCTGTGAAACTGCTGGACAGTAGCCTCCTGAGAGGGTTACGGCTCATTCTACGAGGGCTGTTTCCTCTTCCTGGGCATTCAAGAATGAAGCTTCTGTGGAACAGATTTGCAAGGCTGTAACTTGGTCCTCTTTTCACACTTTTTCAAAATTCTATAAATTTGACACACTTGCCTCGGCTGAGGCCTTTTTTGGGAGAAAGGTTCTTCAAGCAGTGGTGCCTTCCATTTAGGTTCCCTGTCTTGTCCCTCCCTTATCATCTGTGTACTCTAGCTTGGGTATTGATTCCCAATAGTAATTAGATGATCCGTGGACTCATTGTGTCATTAGAAAGAAAACAAAACTGATGCTTACCTGATTTATTTATTTCTTGACACAATTAATCCACGGCCTGCCCTGTTCTTTAGACAGGTTGTTGGTATGTTATAACCTTCAGACACCTCTGCACCTAGTTGCTTCCTTTCTATCCTTTGCTTTGGTCGAATGATTGGGGTTGGAGGGAAGGGAGGTGATATTTAACAGCTTTGCTGTGGTGCTCTTTGCCGCCTCCTGCTGGGCAGGATTGATATTCCCTATTGTAATTAGATGATCCGTGGACTTATCGTGTCAAGAAAGAACTAGATTTATCAGGTAAGCATAAATTTTGTTTTTGTATACCACCTATGTTCATAGCGCTGCGGAATCTGTTGGCGCTCTACAAATACTTGATGATAATAATTGCTCATAGAGGGTATTGACATAGTGTGTATATATATTAATATATTTTTTTTGTCCTTTAATTTGTTTTTTTTTATGTGCACAGCATTTCCTAAATGGGACTTCAGCCATAACTACCCTCTGGGGTTGTGGGGACTTTTCCCTAGCCTCCCCCTGTTAGACTCTGGTATTTCCTACTGCAATTCACTGCGTTACTTGATGCCTGCTGGATACTGCTGCAACTGCATTGACATAGATGAGATGTTTGGTAAGCCAGTGGAGGGGTGCTGCGTAAGGTAAGTGTCTTTACACAGCACAAACATAGTCCAGAGGCCATTAGTAAGCATAGCCAGGGCAATTAACCTGCGCCCCTCATTACACAATTTTTTCTCCATATCATGTCTAAGAGTTCTACTAGCATTGTAATCACTATTAGGCAAGCCTCTGATCCTTTTTAACCCTCTGGCAGGGATATTTTCTTGAGCACTTTACAAAATTATGTATATGGCCCTTTAAGAGAGCCGGCAATAGCTTCATGCATGATGCAGTTCTATAGTGCAGGCTCTGATTAGGCTGGGGAACATATTTTGTCAAGATTTATAGGGTTATTATGCTTGGTACACTTTATTTTACTTTGAAACATTCAAAAGTGTTTTGTTTTTATTATTATTGCCAAGTTACTTGCTTTACTCCTGCCAGTAGCCCCCTCCCCCTTTTTGTTCCTGTGTTTTCCTTTCAGCTATCTGGAGCCTCTGTGACTAGATTTCAACTAGATTTTAACTGCAACAGTTTCATCTGTGACTAGATTTCAACTGCAACAGTTGGGGCCTGATCTTTATCAGATTCTAACCTGATTTCTCCAACATTGGTGTGTCCGGTCCACGGCGTCATCCTTACTTATGGGATATTCTCTTCCCCAACAGGAAATGGCAAAGAGTCCCAGCAAAGCTGGCCATATAGTCCCTCCTAGGCTCCGCCCACCCCAGTCATTCTCTTTGCCGTTGCACAGGCAACATCTCCACGGAGATGGTTAAGAGTTTTTTGGTGTTTAAATGTAGTTTTTATTCTTCTATCAAGTGTTTGTTATTTTAAAATAGTGCTGGTATGTACTATTTACTCTGAAACAGAAAAGGATGAAGATTTCTGTTTGTAAGAGGAAGATGATTTTAGCAGACAGTAACTAAAATCGATTGCTGTTTCCACATAGGACTGTTGAGATGAAGTAACTTCAGTTGGGGGAAACAGTTAGCAGACTTTTCTGCTTAAGGTATGACTAGACATATTTCTAACAAGACTGTGTAATGCTGGAAGGCTGTCATTTCCCCTCATGGGGACCGGTAAGCCATTTTCTTAGTCAAACAAACAGAATAAAGGGCTTAATATGGGCTAAAAAACTGGTAGACATTTTTATGGGCTAAATCGATTGCTTTATTTGGGCATATTATTCAGATTTAGGCTAACAATTGGCATTTATAATCTTGGGGAACGCTTATAAAACGGCAGGCACTGTGTTGGACACCTTTTTCAGTCAGGGGGCCTTTCTAGTTATAGACTGAGCCTCATTTTCGCGCCATTAATGCGCAGTTGTTTTTTGAGAGCAGGGCATGCAAATGCATGTGTGAGGATCTAAAAATCTCTGAAAAAGCTTCTAGAAGGCGTCATTTGGTATCGTATTCCCCTCAGGGCTTGGTTGAGTCTTAGCAAAGACTATAGCTGGGACTGTATAGGGGTTAAATTTAAAAACGGCTCCGGTTCCGTTATTTTAAGGGTTAAAGCTCTGAAATTTGGTGTGCAATACTTTTAAGGCTTTAAGACACTGTGGTGAAATTTTGGTAATTTTTGAACGATTCCTTCATACTTTTTCACATATTCAGTAATAAAGTGTTTTCTGTTTGAAATTTAAAGTGACAGTAACGGTTTTATTTTAAAACGTTTTTTGTGCTTTGTTGACAAGTTTATGCCTGTTTAACATGTCTGTACCTTCAGATAAGCTATGTTCTATATGTATGAAAGCCAATGTGTCTCCCCATTTAAATTTATGTGATAATTGTGCCATAGCGTCCAAACAAAGTAAGGACAGTACTGCCACAGATAATGATATTGCCCAAGATGATTCCTCAAATGAGGGGAGTAAACATGATACTACATCATCTCCTACTGTGTCTACACCAGTTTTGCCCATGCAGGAGGCCCCTAGTACATCTAGTGCGCCAATACTTATTACCATGCAACAATTAACGGCTGTAATGGATAACTCCATAGCAAATCTTTTATCCAAAATGCCTACTTATCAGAGAAAGCGCGATTGCTCTGTTTTAAACACTGAAGAGCAAGAGGGCGCTGATGATAATTGTTCTGTCATACCCTCACTCCAATCTGAAGGGGCCATGAGGGAGGTTTTGTCTGATGGAGAAATTTCAGATTCAGGAAAAATTTCTCATCAAGCTGAACCTGATGTTGTGACATTTAAATTTAAATTAGAACATCTCCGCGCACTGCTTAAGGAGGTGTTATCTACTCTGGATGATTGTGACAATTTGGTCATTCCAGAGAAATTATGCAAGATGGACAGGTTCCTAGAGGTTCCGGTGCCCCCCGACGCTTTTCCTATACCCAAGCGGGTGGCGGACATAGTAAATAAGGAGTGGGAAAAGCCCGGCATACCTTTTGTTCCCCCCCCTATATTTAAGAAATTATTTCCTATGGTCGACCCCAGAAAGGACTTATGGCAGACAGTCCCCAAGGTCGAGGGGGCAGTTTCTACTCTAAACAAACGCACTACTATTCCTATCGAAGATAGTTGTGCTTTCAAAGATCCTATGGATAAAAAATTGGAAGGTTTGCTTAAAAAGATTTTTGTACAGCAAGGCTACCTTCTACAACCAATTTCATGCATTGTTCCTGTCACTACGGCAGCGTGGTTCTGGTTCGAGGAACTAGAAAAGTCGCTCAGTAGAGAAACTCCATATGAGGAGGTTATGGACAGAGTTCACGCACTTAAATTGGCTAACTCTTTTATTTTAGATGCCGCTTTGCAATTAGCCAGATTAGCGGCGAAAGATTCAGGGTTTGCTATCGTGGCGCGTAGAGCGCTTTGGCTAAAGTCTTGGTCAGCGGATGTGTCATCCAAGACAAAATTGCTTAACATCCCTTTCAAAGGTAAAACTTTATTTGGACCAGAATTGAAAGAGATTATTTCAGACATCACTGGGGGAAAGGGCCACGCCCTTCCACAGGATAGGTCTTTTAAGGCTAAAAATAAGCCTAATTTTCGTCCCTTTCGCAGAAACGGACCAGCCTCTAATTCTGCATCCTCTAAGCAAGAGGGTAATGCCTCACAACCCAAACCAGCCTGGAAACCAATGCAAGGCTGGAACAAGGGTAAGCAGGCCAAGAAGCCTGCCACTGCTAACAAAACAGCATGAAGGAGTAGCCCCCGATCCGGGACCGGATCTGGTGGGGGGCAGACTCTCTCTCTTTGCTCAGGCTTGGGCAAGAGATGTTCAGGATCCTTGGGCGCTAGAAATAGTTTCTCAAGGTTATCTCCTGGAATTCAAGGAACTACCCCCAAGGGGAAGGTTCCACAAGTCTAACTTATCCTCAAACCAAATAAAGAGACAGGCATTCTTACATTGTGTAGAAGACCTGTTAAAGATGGGAGTGATACACCCAGTTCCAATAAAGGAACAAGGAATGGGATTTTATTCCAATCTGTTCGTAGTTCCCAAAAAAGAGGGAACGTTCAGACCAATTTTGGATTTGAAGATCCTAAACAAATTTCTCAGGGTACCATCGTTCAAAATGGAAACTATTCGAACGATTCTACCCACCATCCAGGAAAGTCAATTTATGACTACCGTGGATCTAAAGGATGGGTACCTACATATTCCTATCCACAAAGAACATCATCAGTTCCTAAGGTTCGCTTTTCTGGACAAACATTACCAGTTTGTGGCCCTCCCATTCGGATTAGCCACTGCTCCAAGGATTTTCACAAAGGTGCTAGGGTCCCTTCTAGCGGTTCTAAGACCAAGGGGCATTGCAGTAGTACCTTACTTGGACGACATTCTAATACAAGCGTCGTCCCTGTCAAAAGCAAAGGCTCATACGGACATCGTTCTAGCCTTTCTCAGATCTCACGGATGGAAGGTGAACAAAGAAAAAAGTTCTCTGTCCCCGTCAACAAGAGTTCCCTTCTTGGGAACAATAATAGATTCCTTAGAAATGAGGATTTTTCTGACAGAGGTCAGAAAATCAAAACTTCTAAGCTCTTGTCAAGTGCTTCATTCTGTTCCTCGTCCTTCCATAGCGCAGTGCATGGAAGTAGTAGGATTGATGGTTGCAACAATGGACATAGTTCCTTTTGCACGAATTCATCTAAGACCATTACAACTGTGCATGCTCAAACAGTGGAATGGGGATTATACAGACTTGTCTCCAATGATTCAAGTAGATCAAAAGACCAGAGATTCACTCCGTTGGTGGCTGACCCTGGACAATCTGTCCCAGGGAATGAGCTTCCGCAGGCCAGAGTGGGTCATTGTCACGACCGACGCCAGTCTAGTGGGCTGGGGCGCGGTCTGGGAATCCCTGAAAGCTCAGGGTCTATGGTCTCGGGAAGAGTCTCTTCTCCCGATAAACATTCTGGAACTGAGAGCGTTATTCAATGCTCTCAGAGCTTGGCCTCAACTAGCAAAGGCCAAATTCATAAGGTTCCAATCAGACAACATGACGACCGTTGCATATATCAATCATCAGGGGGGAACAAAGAGTTCCCTGGCGATGAAAGAAGTGACAAAAATAATTCAATGGGCGGAGGATCACTCCTGCCACTTGTCTGCGATCCACTTCCCAGGAGTGGAAAATTGGGAAGCGGATTTTCTGAGTCGTCAGACATTCCATCCGGGGGAGTGGGAACTCCATCCGGAAATCTTTGCCCAAATAACTCAATTATGGGGCATTCCAGACATGGATCTGATGGCGTCTCGTCAGAACTTCAAGGTTCCTTGCTACGGGTCCAGATCCAGGGATTCCAAGGCGACTCTAGTAGATGCACCTTGGACCTTCAACCTAGCTTATATATTCGCACCGTTTCCTCTCATTCCCAGGCTGGTAGCCAGGATCAATCAGGAGAGGGCCTCGGTGATCTTGATAGCTCCTGCGTGGCCACGCAGGACTTGGTATGCAGACCTGGTGAATATGTCATCGGCTCCACCATGGAAGCTACCTTTGAGACAGGACCTTCTTGTTCAGGGTCCATTCGAACATCCAAATCTGGTCTCCCTCCAACTGACGGCTTGGAGATTGAACGCTTGATTCTATCAAAGCGTGGGTTTTCAGATTCTGTTATAGATACTCTGGTTCAGGCCAGAAAACCTGTAACTAGAAAAATTTACCATAAAATATGGAAAAAATATATCTGTTGGTGTGAATCCAAAGGATTCCCATGGAATAAGATAAAAATTCCTAAGATTCTCTCCTTTCTACAAGAAGGTTTGGAGAAAGGATTATCTGCAAGTTCTCTAAAGGGACAGATCTCTGCTTTATCTGTCTTACTACACAAAAGACTGGCAGCTGTGCCAGATGTTCAAGCTTTTGTTCAGGCTCTGGTTAGGATCAAGCCTGTTTACAGACCTTTGACTCCTCCCTGGAGTCTAAATCTAGTTCTTTCAGTTCTTCAAGGGGTTCCGTTTGAACCTTTACATTCCATAGATATTAAGTTACTATCTTGGAAAGTTTTGTTTTTAGTTGCAATTCTTCTGCTAGAAGAGTTTCAGAGTTATCTGCTCTGCAGTGTTCTCCGCCCTATCTGGTGTTCCATGCAGATAAGGTGGTTTTGCGTACTAAGCCTGGTTTTCTTCCTAAGGTTGTTTCTAACAAAAATATTAACCAGGAGATAGTTGTACCTTCTTTGTGTCCGAATCCAGTTTCAAAGAAGGAACGTTTGTTACACAATTTGGACGTTGTCCGTGCTCTAAAGTTCTATTTAGAGGCTACTAAAGATTTCAGACAAACATCTTCCTTGTTTGTTGTTTATTCTGGTAAAAGGAGAGGTCAAAAAGCGACTTCTACCTCTCTTTCCTTTTGGCTTAAAAGTATTATCCGATTGGCTTATGAGACTGCCGGACAGCAACCTCCTGAAAAAATTACAGCTCACTCCACTAGGGCTGTGGCTTCCACATGGGCCTTCAAGAACGAGGCTTCTGTTGACCAGATATGTAAGGCAGCGACTTGGTCTTCACTGCACACTTTTGCCAAATTTTACAAATTTGATACTTTTGCTTCTTCGGAGGCTATTTTTGGGAGAAAGGTTTTGCAAGCTGTGGTGCCTTCCGTTTAGGTAACCTGATTTGCTCCCTCCCTTCATCCGTGTCCTAAAGCTTTGGTATTGGTTCCCACAAGTAAGGATGACGCCGTGGACCGGACACACCAATGTTGGAGAAAACAGAATTTATGCTTACCTGATAAATTACTTTCTCCAACAGGGTGTCCGGTCCACGGCCCGCCCTGGTTTTTTAATCAGGTCTGATGAATTATTTTCTCTAACTACAGTCACCACGGTACCATATGGTTTCTCCTATATATATTTCCTCCTGTCCGTCGGTCGAATGACTGGGGTGGGCGGAGCCTAGGAGGGACTATATGGCCAGCTTTGCTGGGACTCTTTGCCATTTCCTGTTGGGGAAGAGAATATCCCACAAGTAAGGATGACGCCGTGGACCGGACACACCGTTGGAGAAAGTAATTTATCAGGTAAGCATAAATTCTGTTTTTTAGTGGCTGCCAGTCCTAGGTAGGGGGTGAGTACCCATACAGGGGGTGCTTAAGGGCTTCACTTATTTCTTGGGGTTTGTTAAACTTACAAGACTGCACTCGTGTCTGAGGGAGTGTTATTATAGTGTAGTGCTCACTACCAGGTTTTATCTGCACTAATTATTGTATAAGGTGTCATTGTATACTGTTACATAAGTACAAATATGGAACAGTTTCTGATATCTCTCTAGCTATATATATTTGTTTATTTTGCAAATCTGTTCCAGTATGCCAGGTCAACCAAATCTGTGGGAATTTTGTACCTCAAATTTCGCATGCAAATAAAAAACAACCTTCCACTCCTCAAAAGGAAGTTTGCCCAATATTTGTCCCTCAGGGGGACTCTATTGATTTTACTCCTGAATTTAAAAGTATCATGTATAAAATTGTCACAGATTGTTTGGCGGTTATGCCCAAACCAAGTAAGCGTACATTTGGGGATTTATCTCAGTCTCATGAGGTTAATGTATAAAATCCTTCCCCTCAACCCCAAGTTCCTGCTCTCTTACAGAGCTCTGACTCTGAGGATGCAAAATATATTTTGTTCTGGTGGGGAAGTGTCATCAGATGAACAGGAGCATGTGCCTGATCCTGAATATGACAATTAGTTTAGATTTAAGGTGAAGCATATATGCAGTTTATTGCAGCAGGTATTAAAGACCTTTAAACAGCAGGTATTAAAGACTCTGAGAAAAAAACCTGCTGAAAACAAGCCTGTTAATCAGTTAAAGGACCAGTCAACACAGTATATTTGCATAATCAACAAATGCAAGATAACAAGACAATGCAATAGCACTTAGTCTGAACTTCAAATGAGTAGTAGATTTTTCTTCTCACAATTTTAAAAGTTATGTCTTTTTCCACTACCCCTGTACCATGTGACAGCCATCAGCCATTCACAAATGCATACACATTTATTCTTGCACATGCTTAGTAGGAGCTGGTGACTCAAAAAGTTTAAATATAAATAGAATGTGCACATTTTGTTAATAGAAGTAAATTGGAAAGTTGTTTAAAATGGCATGCTCTATCTGAATAATGAAAGTGTAATTTTGATTGAGTGTACCTTTAAATATGGTTTTCAAAACTCCACCAAAATGTCACAGGTGTTTCAGGTCCCTGTAATTACCTAGTATCTAAGCTTCTGCAGACTGCCTCCTTATCTCATATCTTTTGACTGACTTGCATTTCAGGCAATTAGTGCTGACTCTTAAATAACTTCACGTGCATGAGCACAGTGTTATCTATATGACACACATGGACTAAAGTCCTCTAGCTGTGAAAAACTGTCAAATGCATTCAGATGAGAGGCTGTCTCAAGGGCTTAGAAATTAGCATATGAGACTACCTAGGTTTAGCTTTCAACTAAGAATAACAAGAGAACAAAGCAAATTTGATGATAAAAGTAAATTAGAATGAAGGGAATAGACCAGGCAAAATTCTCGCTAATACCTTAAAAGACAGATGCGCCCTCACACACATCCACAAACTCAAAACTAGACAGGGGAACCTAATTCTAGATAGTAAGGATATAGCTGCCCACTTTCAAGACTTTTATCAACAATTGTATAACCTACCCACGAACAACTCCCCAACCCATACAGAAGATATGCTGGCATACATAGACTCGGCAGCTCTAAATAAACTTACGCAAACACAAATGACAAGCCTAGAGGGACCTATCACTTTAACAGAAATTTGGAGAGCCATTAAGGAACTCCCCATAGGCAAAAGCCCAGGACCTGACGGACTCCCCAATCAATATTATAAATCTTACTGCTCAATCCTAGCCCCACACCTTCTTAAACTCTTTAACTCACTAGATGAAGGCATACAACTTTCTGATGACTCTCTAGCGGCTCACATCTCAGTAATCCTGAAACCAGAAAAACCACAGGAGGACCCAGGAAGCTACCGACCCATATCCTTACTCAATACAGACATCAAGATCTTAGGAAAAATAATAGCTAACCGACTAAACCCGATACTCCAAGACATTATACATACGGACCAGGTGGGCTTTGTCCCTGGCCGAGAGGCTAGGGACAACACCCTCAGAGCCCTGACCCTCATAGAATATGCTAAATACAATAACATTGAATCTGTGTTGATGGCCATAGATGCAGAAAAAGCATTCGACCGAACAAATTGGCAATTCTTATTGGAAACTCTAAAAAATATAGGATTCGGCCCAAAAATTATCAACAGAATTTTTAGCTTGTACTCGCATCCAAACGCAAAAGTTAAAGTAAACGGCACCCTTTCAGACACACTCCCCATACACAATGGCACACGACAAGGATGCCCTTGATCTCCAATCCTGTTCATCTTAATGATGGAAGTGTTAGCATCGCATGTTCGCAGAAATTTACACATCAAGGGAATAACATTTGGCCAACAAGATTACAAAATAGCAGCCTATGCAGACGACCTCTTATTCTCGGTTTCCTCCCCCAACACGACTATACCAGAAATACTAACTGAACTCGACAGATTCGGACACTATTCTAATTTTCTTGTAAATAAGCAAAAATCAGAAATCTTAAACATCACGCTCACAGACGCTCAATTCCAGTCCCTATCTACAATATGCCCGCTAAAGCTAAAAAGCGACTCAATCAAGTACCTAGGAATCCACCTCTCCCCCAATCAGACGACACTGTTCGACAGAAATTACAACGCTCTGCTCACCAACACGCAAAGAGATCTTAAGTCATGGACCAATAAGCCACTATCTTGGTGGGGACGCATACAAGCCATAAAAATGACCAAACTCCCCAGAATCACTTACATCCTACAGACACTACCGATACACATCCCTCGGTGGTACATAACTCGACTACAAAGCAGCCTCAATTCGTTTGTTTGGGGAAAATGTAGGCCGAGAATCAATAGAGATACAATGTACAGACCAACTACAGAGGGCGGGTTGGGTCTCCCTAAAATTGAAGAGTATTATCAGGCAGTGACACTTCAAAGGATCATGGACTGGCACAAAAAACAAGAAAGTAAGGCCTGGGTCACAATAGATTCGCACATACTCAAAGCACCATTAGTACATGCTTTATGTTGGGTACCGAATGAGCTCAGACCACCGCAATGCCGACAGTTAGACATACACAGACATCTATTTAAGACTTGGGACCACATAGTTGCCACTAAGTCACAAATTTCTACCAGTAGATCCCCTCTATTCCCCATAGTGCTAAATGTAGAGATGGTGGGCGGATTGGACAAGGGCTACCAAAGACTCACTGAATGGGATTACACTATTCCACTATTCAACTTCACTGAAGCAGGCAAACTCTTGGAAAGGGATAAACTGGCTGACTTAGCAGACGGCAGATTCACAAACTGGTTAAAATATGCGCAGTTACACCACTTCGTACATACCTCCCCATTCAAAACTGATTTCCTAAGAAAGCTCACAGCGTTCGAACAAATATGTCACGGAGGCCTTATACCGAGAGGTACTCTTTCCATATCTCGTAAGCTCCTTATCAAAAACCATACTGACACACTTCCCTCTTTTACCACCAGATGGAATTTAGATCTTGCAACCCACATAGACCACGATAGGTGGGTCAATATCTTTAGCTCAGTTAAGAAATCCTCGACATCAGCAGTAATACTAGAACTCAATTTTAAAATCCTCCTTTGCTGGTACTTAACCCCATCACGGTTAAACAGTATATATCCAAATACACCAGACACATGCTGGCGAGGCTGTGGTGGGCATGGCAGTCTGTTACACATGTGGTGGCAGTGCCCCAGAATCCGCTCACTTTGGAGCTCGGTAGAATCACATTTTAGGCAGAGTATCTCTGCTGATCTTACACTAAGCCCAGGCATAGCCCTATTGAACGATCTGCCCAAACTGACTTGCCGCCATAAATTACTAATACTACAGATAGGCCTTAATAGTGCTAGGAAATTAATAGCTCGCCACTGGAAAAAACCTACGTATATCTCTAAAGAGATGTGGATGGAGGAAGTAGAAGAGCAGCTTTCGTTGGAGCAATATGGTTACCTGTGCCGCAACAAGCTGGACACCTTCCTAAACGCTAAGTTCATTTGGCAAGAATCCTTACACAGCATCACCAACACATAAACAGTCAGATTATCCCCAGATTCTCCCCGCATAAAAGAACATGAGCTACAAACCACTAGACATCATTGGCTGCGACCAAATAGACCAAAGACCTGACACCACTCTTACATACCTTATATACACAATGAGATGCATCAGACCCTAACCTACCTTGCAGAGACAAATAATGTACAAAGCAATTAAGTGTATTTATGTGTTTGCAGAACCAACAGTTAAACTTTAACCCCCTGGTTTGTTAGTTAAATGGTCATTCCCCCTCCTAGTTTTACAATTCTTGATTCAGAAGAAGCGGAGGACTACCTTACTCATCCAGCTCTCAAGAAATACACATGACATGAACCTGGACATGGGTAATTGTTTTAATTCTACCCAAGGAAATAAGCTGGTATAATGGACATTAACAAAATAAGAAAATGTTGCTGGATTATTCATGATTGCTTTGTAATATTAACGACCAGAAAAGATTGTTATTGTCAAAATCTTTAATAAAAATAATAAACAAAAAAAAAAAAAGTAAATTAGAAAGTTGTTTAAAATTACATGCCCTATCTGAATCATGAAAGTTTAATTTGGACTTTACTATCCCTTTAAGGAAACTTTCTTCAAACAGGCCTTTTACTTAGACCAGCTGTTTCTCTCACCTGTGTGGCTGCAGCAGGAACACTATGGTGTGTAATTCCCTATCCAAAATGGTAGCAGACAATTCCTATCCTTAGGATTTACAGAACTGCATTAAAGCACTAAAAATGGCTTAAGCATTCAGGTGTGATACGGTAATGAACATTTTTAAGATCAATGTAAAAAAATATGTCTATGGTAGTGCTGGCAAGAAGATCCTTATGGCCAAAATCTTGGTCAGCAGACATGATCTCTAAAAATCGACTGATTGAAACTTCCTTGGAAGGAAAGGGTAGACTTGGACTCCATTATTAAGACAGTCACTAGTGGGAAATGAGCTTTTCTTTCTTAGGATAAAAAATTAAATCAGTTTTGTTCCTTTTGCTCCTCATGAGATCAGAAGTCCTCCTCTTCTCAGACACCTGAGCCTTCCAAGTCTGCCTGGAAGCCTGGTCCTTTTTGGATTGGTTGGACTTTGACCATGAAGTCCAACACCAACTAATCAGCATGAAGATGTGTGGCCACCGAACCAGAATCTGTTCTGGTAGGGGGGCAGGCTAAGTCTCTTTCTGGGGGGTTATTGGATAGGCTTCAAGTCCAGACCTCAAGGGCGATTCCTTCTGTCTTATGTTCCCAAACTTCAGTCAAAGGTGGCTGCTTTTCTACATTGTGTTCAGGAATTGGAGGATATGGGGGTAATTATCACAGTACATTTACCTCAACAGGGTCAATGGTTTTACTCCAATCTGTTTATTGTCCCAAAGAGGGAAGAAAAATAGACCTGTATTAGACCTAAAGATATTAAACATGTTTGTCAGAGTTCCCACTTTAAAAATGGAAACCATTTACACAATATTGCCCTTAATACAACAGGGCTAATTTATGACTACAATAGACCTTAAGGATGCATACCTGCACATAGCCATCCACATGGATCACTATCAGTTACTGAGGTTTGCTTCAGGCTAGGATTCCTATGACTCGGATTTACCACAAAATTTTGAAAGCATATTTTATGTGGTGCTCCTCTAAGGGATTTTCTTGGTGTTCTTTTTGGATCCCAAGAATCCTTCAGTTCTTAAAAGAGGCCTTGATAAGTGTTTATCAGCTAGTTTGCCGAAGGGTCAAATTTCAGCTTTATCTGTTATTTTCTATAGGAAGTTGGCTAAACTTCCTGTTGTTCAGACCTTTGCTCAGGCGTTAGTTAGAATTAGGCCAGTTGTAAGACCTATTTCTCCTCCCTGGAATTTGAACCTAGTTCTTTCAGTTCTTCAAGGTCCTCCCTTTGAACCAATGCACTCTATTAAAGGGATATTATATGCTAGATTTTTCTTTGCATAAATGTTTTGTAGATAATTCATTTATATAGCCCATACAGTTTTTTTGTTGTTGTTTTTTTAAATGGATAGTTTGCTTATTTTTAAATAACATTGCTCTGATTTTCTGACTCCTAACCAAGCCCCAAAGTTTTAGGAGAATACTGACGTATACTTACTCCAGCTTGCTTCTGTTTGCATATGAAAATACCCTTTACACAAAGGAAGGAGGGATGGGGGAGTGTCTGCTATTTCCCACGTGCAGTGGGTGTTCCACTAACCTTTTTAAACAGAGCTAAACTGGAAGCTTCTAAGTAAGTTTTTAAATGGTTTTATACTGGATTTTTATATCAGTATCTGTGCATATTATTCTTTTTAGTAGTGTCTATTACATGCAGTTATATGAAAATTGGTGTATACTTTCCCTTTTTAGCTGTTGTCTTGGAAGGTGCTTTTCTTATTGGCTCTCTCTTCTGCAAGAATTTTTCGAGTTATCATGTGATCCTCCATTTTTTATGTTTCACAAAGATAAGGCTGTACTGTGTACTTAATATAATTTTCTTCCAAAGGTGGTTTCAACAGATAACATGAATCAAGCAGCTTTTGGCAAGAAAGCCCTTCAGACCGGTGTCAGCTAAATAGGAACTGTCAGTGAAAGTATTTTCCCACCCTGTCCATAACGTAGACCATCGACTTGGGTTTTAATCCCATATGTTATGGAGGAAGATGGACCATCATCATTTTGCAAAGAAAACAAAATTTATGCTTACCTCCTCCTAGTGGACTGGAGTGTAATCCCACGTAATGATCTGGTGGACGCTCACCATTTTATAATTGAAATAATTATGTGACAGTCATGTCTTTATAAATAATTACTTTATACCTGTAAGAGAGTGGTTTTATTCATTTATCCTAAACCTTTAGCACACTCATGTTTAATCTTAATAAAAGTAGAAATTGGTTTATTGTAAAATCTTTCTTTGAATATGTTATTATGAGCCTGAGTTAGTCTTAATCTGACTTCTGGAAGGAAAAGTGCTGTTTTTAAAAATAAGTGGTTCTAAGATTTTTGGTACTATTTTATAGATCAATAGGAGAAAAAGAAAATCCTTAGTTCTGAAGTTGAAAATGGACAGAGCGAGATCTGTAATGAGCACTTGATGTCCACAAGAGAGAAAGCAGACAGAACTAAGATCCTGCATAGGGAATAGGCTGAAGAGAATGATCTTTAAAGGGATACTAAATCCAATTTTCTTTCTTTCATGATTTAGATAGAGCATGCAATTTTATAAACAACTTTCTAATTTACTGCTATTGTCAACTTTTCTTCATTCTCTTGCTATCTTTGTTTAAAAAGCAGAAATGTAATGCTTAGAAGCCAGACCATTCAGCACCCTGTATAGCGCTTACTTATTGGTAGCTACATTTAGCAAACCAATAATCAAGCATAACCCAGGTTCTAAACAAAAAATGGGCTGGCTCCTAAGCTTTATATTCCTGCTTTTTAAATAAAGATAGCAAGAGAATAAAGAAAAATTGATAATGGGAGTAAATTAAAAAGTTGCTTAAAATTGCATGCTCTATCTAAATCACGGAAGAAAAAAAAAATTGGGTTTAGTGTCCCTTTAACATAATGACCAAACAACAATGAGCATATTAGCAGGTTGTTTTTTTTCTAGATTTTTTTTAATACCATTTACTTGCATATTCTGTGTGGAATTTCCATCAAGGTTTTCCTACCTGACATTTTTGTACAACCGACCTTTTATTATTCAGCTTGTTAATTGTCAAAAAAAATCGCTCACTGCAAGTGTTTAAGAATCACATATAAATGACAGAAATAAATGCAAATCGTAACCTGTTTAATCCTTTTGGATGAAGCGTCCCCAGATGCTGAATCCACCACCATACCTCCCTTTGTTTAAAGGGACATTATACACCCAAAAAAAATATTGGCTAATTAAATTAAATGTTTGATGTAGAGAAAGTTTGTAATAAACACGCATAAGCTATTTTGCTTCTAAAGCTGCTAAAAGTTGGAAGAAACCAGTGACGTGCGGTGAGTTCCGAGGCTGGTGAGGCTATTAATAATGTTGCTTCATTCTCTTGTTATCCTTTGTTGAAGGACATGCAGCAATGCACAACTGGATGCTAAATGAACATATTAAATGAGCCATATGCACAACCACCAATCACCAGCTGCTCCGAGTAGTGCATTGCTGCTCCTTAGCCTACCTTGGTATGCTTTTCAAAGGATACTAAAAGAAAAAAGCAAATTGGATAACATAAGTAAAATGTAAAAGTCTTTAATATTGTATGTTCTATCTGAAACATAAAAGAAAAATGTTGTGTAGAAAATGAACATTAATATATTCTTCAATAAAAAGCCTAAACACTTTCCATGCTTGTTGTTTTTGTGAAAAGAGTGTTATAATGACTCTTATGACAGTAGTTAGCCTTGTGATTTATGTCTGTGTGCTTTGATGGGTATTTATGCTAACGTGTGAAATCTGTATTTAAGATAAATAAAGAGAACTGACATGCATTTTCAGACAACTATAACTTTCTGTGATTAAAAGCCTGCAAAGTTTAATCAACAGCTCTTGGAGAATCAGCAGCAGAGCAGCCTATATCAGATTTCAGTTTTTACTTTGTAACCCATAGACTGCCAGTCCAGTAATTCCTAGAAGACATTGAAAGCTTCAGTTACAGTAGCAGTCACTTTCTGCCAGTGCCTTGTCCCTGATGTGCTATAGATTGTTGACATAATGTTCAGCCCCTTACTACTAAAAAAAAATGTAAACAACAGAATTCTAATCAGTGAGCTGAATTTAATATGGGGTGGTGCAATGTTCCAGAAACCCTTAAAAAAACAACAACACTTTTTGTAGAAAGGCAGCAGTCACAGTGACACTTCTGTTTTGCTTAGAACTAGCACAGCATTAGCAATGTGTTTCAATCAAAGGAAGACTAGTTTATGGATGGAATCTACTACTTGAAAATGTATATTCATTTAATAAGGAAGACTAGTGTTTGGATGGAATCTACTACTTGATAAGTTGATATTAATTTCATAAGGTCAGTCACTGACCTTATGAAATTAATATAAATTTATCAAGTAGTAGATTCCATCCAAAAACTAGTCTACCATTGAATGAAACACATTGCTAATGCTATGCTAGTTCTAAGCAAAACTGAAGTGTCACTGTGACTGCTGCCTTTCTACAAAAAGTTTTTTGTTTTTTTTAAGGGTTTCTGGAACATTGCAGTTACATTCTTTGCTGTAGACATTGATGTCTAATATTCACATAATCTTACATATAATAATACCATGAAAACCCAAAGCAAAAATGTATAGAAATGGGAAGCAACTGAAATGGTGTCAATTGCTTAAGCTTAGTTGCAGTTTGTAAGTACGCTTGTACTTACTGTAACTAAGGCAAGCTGGTTAGCTGCAAATTACAGTTGTCTGGTCTTTACTTTATACAATTTTAAATCCATATATTGAGGTATTGTGACACATGATGGTATGCCAAGCTTTGCTATTGAGCTTTGATTAGTGACACCTCACGTAAACATGCACCACACCAATAGGAGTCAGCGGTCAAATCATAAATGATACCCCAGCCCCACTGCAATAAAATGATGCCCCCAGCACCCCTGCAATAAAATGATGCTCCCAGCAATAAAATGATGCCCCCAGCACCCCTGCAATAAAATTATGCTCCCAGCCCCCTCTGTAATAAATTATCCCCCATCAATAAATGATTCCCCCAGCACCCCTGCAATAAAATTATGCTCCCAGCCCCTCTCTGTCATAAATGATGCCCCCAGCATTAAAATTATTCTCCCAGCCCCCCTCTTTAATAAATTATGCCCCCAGAAATAAATTATTCCCCCCAGCCCCTCTGCAATCAAATTATGCCCCAGCACCCCTGCAATAAGATTATGCTCCCAGCCCCCCTCTGTCATAAATGATGCCCCCAGCATTAAAATTATTCTCACAGCCCCCCTCTTTAATAAATGATGCCCCCAACAATAAATTATTCCCCCCAGCCCTCCTGCAATACAATTATGCCCCCAGCACTGCTGCAATAAAATAATGCTCCCACCCCATTTCTGTAATAAATTATGCCCCCAGAAATAAATTCCCCCAGCACCCCTGCAATAAAATGATGCCCTGAGCCCCCTGCAATAAATGATGCCACCAGCCCCACTGCAATAAATGATGCCCACAGCAATAAAATGAAGCCCCCAGGCCAGCCTCCTGCAATAAAATGATGTCCCCAACCCCCTCCCACAATAAAATGATGTCCCCCAGCAATAAAATGGTGCCCTAAGCCCCCCTGCAATAAAGTGATGCCACCAGCACCCCTGCAAAAAAAGATGCACCAGCAATAAAATTCGCCCCCCCCCCTCGCGCCCCCTCCAAAAAAGAGAGAGCTTACAGCAAACCCCCGGTATTCCTGGCCGATAACGGGTTACGTCGGCATCAGTTGGGGGTATGCAGACAGGTTTAACAAAAAAGGAAAAGAAAATTAATTGTTACGCGTTTCGGCCCGTATACAGGTCTTTGTCAAGCATATCTAGTCAAAGAATTTTGAAAAATGACTATAGCCGGAAATTTAAAAACAGAGGTGACCAATCAGCGTATAGCATTCGTCCCCGTCCCCCCCTCTTTCCCCATTGGTCCGGTCACACTCTACCTGAATGAAGACTGAGAGCTATCTATCTCCTACTGGCTGTCTATATTTTTCATTCTTTGCTATGTCTTGTGACTGTTGTTGGCAAATCCCAGTGTCGCCTACACGGACATTTTATCCTTATGGCAAAAGTGTGAAAGTGTGTGTGTTATACGGCTACCTGATTGAGGACTAAAACAATATATACAAAGTCCAATCACGTGACTGTGGTTAACCAATCACGTCAGTGCCTACTTCTCCATTGTAACCTTATATCAGTAAATCTTCCCATCTCCATTACCACTGCAGTTTATTAGATTATGAAGACACGGGAGGGGAAGTCTCACATACTGCTCTGTGTAATGAGGAGATCGTTACACAGAGCAGTATGTGAGATTTCCCCTCTGGTGTCTGCATAACCTAATAAACTGCAGTGGTAATGGAGAAGGGAAGATTTAGTGACATACCAGCAGACTTGCAACGGAACTCAGCAGAGAGTAGCTAAGTGAGTAGCTGTTTTGTCTGTACAGTGAATCTGTACCTTTTCCTACATTTGCCTAAAACACTGCCCATTAAACATTACACAAACAGCTCCAGCATGACGGCTGGCTATAAGCACACTACTTAGGGAGGGAGGTAAAAACTGTATCTATATAAGTAATGTGTATTACGTCCGTATTCATTTGCTGTTAAAGAAATGCAAGTTTCTTCCAACTTTTAGCAGCTTTAGAAGCAAAATAGCTTATGCGTGTTTATTACAAACTTTCTCTACATCAAACATTTTATTTAATTAGCCAATGTTTTTTTGGGTGTATAATGTCCCTTTAAGCATCAGCGCTTGATTACCACCCTGTTGCCAGTGTCTGCACACTTTACCACAGCAGGACACAACTCAGGTTTCATATAATCGACCATATTCGACAGTTGAGAAGGGGTGGTAATCAGGAACTGATGCCCAAACAAAGGGAGGTATGGTGGATCCAGCATCTGGGGACACTTCATCCAAAAGGATTAAACAGAGATTATGATTTGCATTTATTTCTGTAATTTATATATATAAAAAAAAACACATGCAGTTAGTGATTTTATTAATATTTTTGTAACCTTGTAACACATTTTGTAGAGTTTGTATTATTGTAAATGTTTCAAATTGTAATCTTTAGGTATCTTCAGGAAATGTATTTACCATTTTGGAAGTGACCACTAGATGGCAGTAGTGGATAAAATATGGTACATATTAACAATTTAACACACACTATTGTGCAAAAGTTTTAGACAAGTGTGAAAAAATGCTGTAAAGTAAGAATGTTTTAAAATTATATAAATGTTAATATTTTGTTTTTTATCAATTAACAAAATGATTGAACAGAAGACAAATCAATATTTGCCTTCAAAACAGCATCAATTCTTCTAGATCCACTTGCACACAGTTTTTTGAGGTAATTTGTTCCAAACACCTTGTTGCTTCCATCTTCCCAGGCAGATTTGATGATGTTGAGAATCTCTGTTGGGGCCCTACAATCATTATCAGGACTTGTTTTTCTTTATGCTGAAGATAGTTCTTAATGAATTTGAGCTGATTTGAAAAAAATCACTGATCTAGATGTATTTTTTCACTCCAACATTTGCAGGGGCAGCCCTCATAGAATTCTATAAAACAAGGGTCTGTTCCTGCGAGTGGCAAGATGTCTCACATATAAATGAGAGCTCTCTGATATGTAAAAGTTTGCAATGGAGGATGATGTACACAGGTAGAACCCAACATATGTTTCAACATTAAACTTGAATATTACAACTAATACAATCAAATTACTCTGTTTTCAGTGCACTGTACCTTAAAATGAAAGTCAACCCTTGCGTTTGTGAAACGCTAGGGTTGACTATTAAAACAAATAAAGGGGACTTTCATTCATGAAGTATAAGATACTTCATGTAGAAAGCTCCTTTATTTGTTTCAAGCGATCGCCGTTCTTAGCTGCTCAGGTAGCCCACGGCAGAGATTTATTTTGCTACGGGTGGCGTTTTCACCTCTTAGCAAATAGCGTGGGGAAAATCCGGATCCCAAGGGCACCAAGCCGGATTTACCGCACGGTTATTGGCTAAGAGGTGAAAACATCACCTCTAGCAAAACAGCGATCTGCCATGGGCTTTCTTAGCAGCTCAGAACGGCGATCGGTTGAAACAAAAAAATGGAGCTTTCTACATGAAATATCTATGAATGAAAGTCCCCTTTGTTTGAATAGTCAATCCTAGCGTTTCACAAATGCTAGGGTTGACCTTTATTGTAAAATTGCTGTTTCTTATACATAGGTTTTCCTTTCAGAGTAATTAGTGCTTTGAGTATTTTGATAAAAGCTCCCCATCTTTAAATTGCGAGGAAAAAACAGTGAGAACTGTAGGTCGCAAATGTTTACGGAATTATGCTGAGATTTGAGAGACTATTTCATATACTCCCATGGAATGTTCAGCCCATTTTACAAAAAAAAATATTACTTGTATTTTGTACCCAAAAGTACGAACTTCTATATGTTTTTTTGAATATCCAGTGTACTTAAATTATTATCTATTCTGTGCATAGTTAAAGGGACACTGAACCCAAATTTGTTCATTTGTAATTCAGAAAGAGCAGGCAATTTTAAGCAACTTTCTAATTTACTCCTATTATCAATTTTTCTTCGTTCTCTTGCTATCATTATTTGAAAAAGAAGGCATCTAAGCTTTTTTTTTGTTTCAGTACTCTGGACAGCACTTTTTTATTGGTGGATGAATTTATCCACCAATCAGCAAGGACAACCCAGGTTGTTCACCAAAAATGGGCCAGCATCTAAACTTACATTCTTGCATTTCAAATAAAGATACCAAGAGAATGAAGAAAATTTGATAATAGGAGTAAATTCGAAATTTCCTTAAAATTTCATGCTCAATCTGAATCACGAAATTAAATTTTTGGGTACAGTGTCCCTTTAAGATTTATTTCTGTGTAATTCACTTACAAATTTTAGGTGTTTGCTAAAATGCAATTTTTGGTGAACAATTTTGTTACGAATTTTTGATGCACCTTAACAATACAATTTTCCCTGCATATTTTTGTGTGAATTGTTCAATTATTCATTTTGTATGATTTTTACAATTTATGATTTTTATTGTGAACTTTTGTAATATATGCATCTCCTTCCCTGTTTTCAGGGTAAAAAGTGGCTTTATAGAATTCCACCAGGGAAATAGAAATACTGCCGAGCATTCTTAAAAAAAATTCTCATCAGCCCAGAGACCTGTTAAAATTACTGCAAATTCGTTTACACAAACTCACGGTTATTTACACTCACCATGTTTTCTGTAGGTAGTGTTGAGTGGTAATGTGCGCTCCTATCACAAGTTGAAAGTAAATTAGATCACTCAAACGCAATCATATTTACCGCACAAACATTTTACGCGACCTGAAAGGTTGTGTAAAGAGATTTCCAGAAGGAACAGTTGCACTAACCTTCATTATAAACCCATAAACCGTCAAATCCCCCCTCAACACATGCTACCTCTTTACACTATTAACCCTTAAACCGCCACACACCCCACCAAAAAGTAAGCTTCTACACTGTTAACCCCTAAACCGCCAGCCCCCCCACATTGCAAACTACCTATATACACTATTAACCCCTACACCACCAGCCCCATAATTGCAAAGTCTCACTACACAATTAACTCCTAAACCCCCAGCTCCCCCCAACACAAAGTAACCTACTAACATCAAACTTCCTAACCTAACAACCCCTACGTTAACCCAAAATAAACTAGCCCTACCTTTACCAAAAAATCTAACTTACCTGTGAAATATATATTACCTTTTTAAAATAAAAAAAAACTAACATTACTATTAAAAAAAACTACCACTAAACCCCAAGATGGTACTCACCAAAGATGATGGTGGCAGCATTCCATCTTCATCCCGGCGGCACTCCATCTTCTTATCTTTATCCCAGCGGCAGTAGTCTTCATCTTGCACAGTGAGCAAGACCATACAGCGGTTTCACAGGACAGGTTCCACTCAGAACAGGCCTCGCCATGGTCGACCAAAGACGTTGAGTGCACGTGCTCAGAGTCATATCCAGAGGTTGTCTTTGGGAAATAGACGTATGAGTGCTGCAAGCATTGCTGCAAAGGTTGAAGGGGTGGGGGGTCAGCCTGTTAGTGCTCAGACCATACGCGGCACACTGCATCAAATTGGTCTGCATGGCTGTCATCCCAGAAGGAAGCCTCTTCTAAAGATGATGCACAAGAAAGCCCGCAAACAGTTTTCTGAAGACAAGCAGACTAAGGACATGGATTAATGGAACCATGTCCTGTGATCCGATGAGACCAAAATAAACTTATTTGGTTCAGATGGTGTCAAGCGTGTGTGGCGGCAACCAGGTGAGGACTAGTACAAAGGCAGGAGCCTTTCTCAATGGAGGCCGTAAAGACTGTCTTTACATCCTCCATTGGGAGAGGTTCTAGCGAGAGCCGAAAGGTCTGGGTTCAGGCCCGTGTTTTTGCTTTTTGTCACATAAAGGCTTTTTTGAAAAATCCAGTGTTTGTCCCTGCTTTGGGGTAACCTCGGATCGCTAGAGCCAGATGGAAGGATTACTCTAACCTCTGTGTGTGTGTGTGTATATATATATATATATATATATATATACAGTATCTCACAAAAGTGAGTGCACCCCTCACATTTTGGTAAATATTTTATTATATCTTTTCATGTGACAACACTGAAGAAATGACACTTTGCTACAATGTAAAGTAGTGAGTGTACAGCCTGTAAAACAGTGTAAATTTGCTGTACCCTCAAAATAACTCCACACAGCCATTAATGTCTAAACCGTTGGCAACAAAAGTGAGTACACCCCTAAGTGGAAATGTCCAAATTGGGCCCAATTAGCTATTTTCACTCCTCGGTGTCATGTGATTCATTAGCGTTACAAGGTCTCAGGTGGGAATGGGAAGCAGGTGTGTTAAATTTGGTGTTATCGCTCTCACACTCTCTTATACTGGTCACTGGAAGTTCAACATGGCACCTCATGGCAAAGAACTCTCTGAGGATCTGAAAAAAATAATTATTGCTCTAAATAAAAATGGCCTCGACTGTAAGAAGATTACCAAGACCCTGAAACTGAGCTGCAGCACGGTGGGCAAGACCATACAGCGGTTTCACAGGACAGGTTCCACTCAGAACAGGCCTCGTCGTCTTCGACCAAAGAAGTTGAGTGCACGTACTCAGCGTCATATCCAGAGGTTGTCTTTGGGAAATAGATGTATAAGTGCTGCGAGCATTGCTGCAGAGGTTGAAGGGGTGGGGGGGTCAACCTCCGCAGCAATGGTCTGCATTGCTGTCATCCCAAAAGGAAGCCTCTACTAAAGATGATGCACAAGAAAGCCTGCAAACAGTTTGCTGAAGACAAGCAGACTAAGGACATGGATTACTGGAACCATGTCCTGTGGTCCGATGAGATCAAGATAAACTTATTTGGTTCAGATGGTGTCAAGCGTGTGTGGCGGCAACCAGGTGAGAAGTACAAAGACAAGTGTGTCTTGCCTACAGTCAAGCATGGTGGTGGGAATGTCATGGTCTGGGCCTGCATGCATGCTGCCGGCACTGGGGAGCTACAGTTCATTGAGGGAACCATGAATGCCAACATGTACTGTGACATACTGAAGCAGAGCATGATCCCCTCCCTTCGGAGACTGGGCCGCAGGGCAGTATTCCAACATGATAACAACCCCAAACACACCTCCAAGATGACCACTGCCTCCTTGCTAAAGAAGTTGAGGGTAAAGGTGATGGACTGGCCAAGCATGTCTCCAGACCTAAACCCTATTGAGCATCTGTGAGGCATCCTCAAACGGAAGGTGGGGGAGCGCAAGGTCTCTAACATCCACCAGCTCCGTGATGTCATTGAGGAGTAGAAGAGGACTCCAGTGACAGCCTGTGAAGCTCTGGTGAACTCCATGCCCAAGAGGGTTAAGGCAGTTTGGGCCCAATTTGGACATTTCCACTTAGGGGTGTACTCACTTTTGTTGCCAACAGTTTAGACATTAATGGCTGTGTGATGAGTTATTTTGAGGGGACAGCAAATTTACACTGTTATACAGGCTGTTCACTCACTACTTTACATTGTAGCAAAGTGTCATTTCTTCAGTGTTGTCAAACGAAAAGATATAATAAAATATTTTTAAAAATGTAAGGGGTATACTCACTTTGTGTGATACTGTATATGTGTATATGTGTATATATATATATATATATATATATATATATATATATATATATATATATATATATGTATATACACATACACAGCATGTATAAATATATATAGTATTGAGACCCCCAGATATCTATATTAAATAAGGACAAAAGGAGACTGTATCACCCTTTTAACTATATATATATATATATAAAACTATATATATATATATATATATATATATATATATATATATATATATAAAATAAACACCTTAATATTCTAAAAATGAAAAACCAGTCTGGACCTGATCAAATCCCAGCAATGCTGTTGAAACTCAGTGCGTCAGCAATTGCTAAACCTGTCACAACCCTAATTAACAAATCCTTGTTAACGTTTTTTTTTATTTGATCGCATTTGGCGGTGAAATGGTGACATGAAATATACCAAAATGGGCCTAGATCAATACTGTGGGATGCCTACTAAATATATATATATATATATATATATATATATATATATATATATATATATACATGTGAAGAGTTATTCAGGGATTCATGGACTCCTGACAGATATCAGTGTTACAATGTAACTATTGCTAATTTTGAAAAAAAAAAAATGGTTTGGAAATAGCAAAAGTGCTACTTGTACTTATTGCCCTATAACTTACAAAACAAGCAAAGAACATGTAAACATTGGGTATTTCTAAACTCAGGACAAAATTTAGAAACTATTTAACATGGGTGTTTTTTGTTGGTTTTAGATGCTTAAGAGATTTTGGGGTCAAAGTTAGAAAAAAGTGTGATTTTTTTTTAATGATATTTTATCATTTTTTTATAGTTAGTTATAAGATATGATGAAAATAATGGTATCTTTAGAAAGTCAATTTAATAGCGAGAAAAATGGTATATACCGTAATATGTGTGCGTACAGTAAATCAGTAAGAGGAAAATTACAGCTAAACACAAACACCGCAGAAATGTAAAAATAGCCCTGGTCCCTAATGTTTAGAAAATTAAAAAATGGTCTAATCACTAAGGAGTTAAACTGAGAAACTGATTTAACACAGAGAAAATGAACCTCACAGAGTTAATGAGCTAAATTTAGTGTAGGCCTACACATGTGAAACTAATCCCTCCCCTAATTATACACACACAACAAGACGGGGGGGGGGGGATATAATCACTTAAAAGCAAGCTTAAATAAAAACGCCTTACCTGGAAGCTACAAGGATCTTAATAGATTCTCTATCTATAAAAAAAATCTGACAGAGGTCAGAAAATCAAAAATTCTTTCTTCTCTCCTCTCTCTGCAGTCTACTGTTCGGCGTGGCTCTATGCATGGAGGTAATTGGTCTGATGGCCGCTTCCATGGACATCATTCCCTTTGCTCGATTCCATTTGAGAGCTCTGCAGTTATGCATGCTCAGGCAATGTAACGGAGCTCATTCAGATCTGTCTTAGAGGATAGATCTAGACAGTCGACAAGTGACTTTCTCCCGTGGTAGTTTTCTCAGGAGAATCTGTCTCAGGTGACATGCTTTCGGAGACCTTCCTGGGTGTTTGTGACCACGGATGCTAGCCTGTTGGGCTGGGGAGCAGTCTGGGACTTGTTAAAGGCGCAGGGACTATGGACTCGGGAGGAGTCTGCTCTCCCCATAAACATCTTGGAGTTGAGAGTGATTTACAATGCTCTGATGGCTTGGCCTCAGTGGTCCTTAGCCCGGTTTATCAGATTCCAGTCAGACAACATCACCTCTGTGGCTTACATCAACCACCAGGGAGGAACTTTGAGTTCCTTAGCCATGAAGGAGGTAGCTCGGATTGTTCGGTGGGAGGAGGTTTACAATTGCTGTCTATCTGCCATCCATATTCCAGGAGTGGACTACTGGGAAGCAGATTTCCTGAGCAGACAAACGTTTTCTTCCCGGAGAGTGGGCTCTCCATCCGGAAGGGTTCTCCAGGTTAACCCTCAAATGGGGGTGCTGGAGTTGGATCTGATGGCGTCTCGGCAGAACGGACAGTTTACTAAAAAATTTTCTCTCCTTTAATTTGTACCCATCCTGAAAGTGTTTGACCTCAAGGCCAAGCTGTGTTAACACAGCCAGTAGAAGAAATTACACTCCCAGTGGGTTATAGAAGAGATAAGGTAATAAAATGTTAATTTTCCATTGTTCTCTCCTAGTATTGGTGATTAGTTTATGGACAGATATGAGATAAAGAAGCAGGTATATGTACACAATGTGATAAAGTAAAGAGATCTGATTATACCTACAAGCTCGACCCATTTTATTAGGTTGTGGCTTCAAAACACAAAATCAGCTAATTCATATACACAAATAAAACTTAAAAAAGCAAATCTCGGGGGGCGGAGCCAACTGCCAAACAAGAGAGACGCTTTGTAAAAGGGCTCTCTCTCAGCTAGCTAATTTAGCCTCAAATAAAGTGGCTAGAAAGATTAATCTCTAACATACTATACTTAATCAAACACCTCAAGGTGTCCTGAGTAGATATCTCATAAAATCTACGTCCTATCTGATGGTGAGAAAGAAGCTACAGGAGTTAGTGCAGCAGCAGCTAAACCGCCATTGAAGAGGTGGAGACCCACAGGAGGCTCTAGGACATAAGAAAAGCGGATACCATCTATCCCCCTTGCTACATCATGGCTATAGATGCGGCACTACACAGGTTTGAGGAGAACGTTTGTGAGATTCTGGAAGACAGCTATTCCGAGCTGAGCTTACTGATGGCACAATTACTCCAACATGTCTCCACCTCACATGATATACAAGATGGCGGAGCAGGGCCGGGATCCGCCACTGACAGCCTGGATGCCTCAGCTACACCTGTTAGATACCGGACCCAACTCCTTATCCTTAACGTGGCAAAGATGACTGACAAGGCAAAGAAGCTTGAGCAGAGAACTCTAACTACACTTGGATCAGCAGTCCGCTCACGACCCCGCCATAGGCAGGAGAGGGCTGCGTCACCGGCAGTGCTGGATATCCTGAAAGGAGATAGCGCATACAAGTGTGGCGAACGATCACCCGCCAAGACAAGAACATTGTCCTCAGAGGGAACCGGAGGTTCGGAGGTGACCGCTCGGGAGGTAAATCCTAAGGAACTACTTACAGATAAGCAGATCCACATAGAACTTAGCTCAGTTTCTAGACAGGGCCTCAGCCGCAATGCGATCACCGCTTCTAGAAGAGGAATTGGATAGCTGCCTAGTAGCCCATGTCTCATATCGCACTACTAATCCTCAGGCTTGACTCATGGACTAAGTTTTTCTTTTTTGATTCAAAGAAAGCACATTTGTACAGCGGCTCTTTGCGGGACTGACCTCTTCTACAAGATACCATGCATGGAGAGTCAGAGATGTGTCCCCTGTGCTTACAGAAGCTCCAATTCCCTGTACCCTCCTTAGGTTTGTTTGTTACTGGGGTCGGATGAAGGACTCACTTAACTACAGACACGCAGTTTGTTGGACATGATATGCTGACTTTATTTTATAGCTTAAAAAGTTCTTTACTGTTTTCTTTTCCTGTCAGAATTAATATAATAATAAGCCTACGTAGCACACATAGGTAAACTGAGTTATCTAGCAGCGATATAGGCTAAGGGATCAGATACTATGTTTGATCTCCCTCAGGTAGTTAGTTGACATGCCAGTATTACGGACTCCAATTTCCACCTATATATGGGCAAATATGTAGATGCTGTTGATTACTAGCTAAATCAACTATTCATACAATGCTTACATAACTGTAAATGGTATCTATCACGTCATCACTGTACATAACTCCGGTCTGGCAATTCTAACAGGCTGAACTTACGTTGAGTAATTGGTCCTACTATGGGGCTCTATTATCCTAATGTTTAGCCAAATTGATACTATTTTATTTTCTTCTCATGTTCTATGCCATTAAAATGTTCTAAATGTTATGTTCAAATGCATAAGTTAGATGGAATATATATTGCAGTTCTGAGACACAGAAGGTTGAGCCCTTTCACATTTTACTGTACACTTCTTTACAAATTTTATGTACACCCATATGTTAATCTGAGCACCTGAGCAGCTAAGGGACATGTCATTTAGTTTCATGTTAGCTTTGAAACATCTACATATTTTTCAGCCCTCGAATAGTTATGCTGTTACAACGCCCTATTTTGAATAGCACGGCTCTCTAAATGCAGTTATATTCGGGCCAACCAACTCTAGATTTAAAATTGCATACTTTCAAATGTGCTTATCACTAACAGACAGCTGTCTGACCGTCTTCTGCATGTTTGTATGACTGATTGGAATATTTTCTCTATGCTTTGTCACAGCAGCTGGTCTCTTCTTGGATATTTAAACTTCATTTGGAGGGGTTACTACCCTATATCTCACACCCTAGCTTACAACTATTTGACATAAGCAAGGACAGGGACATACAACGCCCATATAGTTTTGATTGCTCCTAGAACAAGGCTCACAATTAATATGGAATGCATGCTAGCTATAAATATACCCCACACATACATATGTACGGCACTCTCCCCTTAGATAAATGTGCTCTTTATTTGACTCTACCTTTGCTACTGCCCATATTGTAGTATATTTCTACATACTCACTATAGACCTAGTTTGTTTATTAGTTAGTAATATAGTTCTGTATTTACTAAAAATCTATGGTACAAATGCTGCAGGACAGTATGGAGAAGGTATCACTGTAAGGTCTGCGTAATTTGTCCATGTATTATATTACTATATAACACTCACGGCAAGTCATTACTCCTTGTGCCTATTCTGCTGCACTTAAACTCTGGATCCCGCAGAATAATCTAGGCAGTTGTTTTAAATTCTTTATGTACTCATATATTACGCTATATAAAGTAGTGCTATTATTTGCTATTGTTATTGATATTTTTTAGATTACTACAGAAGCTTATAGGTTTTGATATGTACCTCTGTATCCCAAACCACATAGTACTCCTAGTGATGCTCCCCTATTGTACCACAACTATATACCTATACCTGCTAGACCCTATGCTACTATGATAGAAAGGGGTTAGCCATGTATATACTTAAAAATGAGTAAAATGAAATCATACTAAACATTATCAGATATATCATATACCCTAGATGTTAAAGGATTAATATACAATAATACCCAACTTTTATCTTTAATATCGTCTAGTATAGCCCATATTTACATGCTGTTTATTACTCCCAATGTATTCTTACTTTTTATCTATCCTAAATATTCCCGGGCTTCTTCCTTATGGAGCCGCTAGCTCCCATGGCATTTTCTTTACAGACTGTATCTCCCCTCATCCTTTCCCACTCTTTATCTGCGAGCGGGTCATATCCACTATTCCCTAACCGTCTCTGTCCAGTGGTGACAATTTCCCTGAGGGGAGATACTACATAAATGCTCCAATATTGAGTCATGGTTCTCATCCTAACCAGGCGGGAGCTATATCTACCCTTTCTTGATACCCATTACAAATTACATTTAACTCTCGTATAGCGCAGTCCTATACGCCACATGTTATACAACGATAAATAAGTGACCATGTTCATTAACATTCCTATGGTCTTCCGCCCCCCCATAGTAGTTGACCATAGCTATTTATATTGCTATTATCTCTATTTCCATCAAATAATTTAAGTATGCTATAATATTGTTATATAGACAAATTATCTATATAAGCGGTGCTTACCCGCTGACTATTCCCTAATTCCCCCCTTGCCTTTTATGAAGCTCCTGACATTATGACCCTGACTTTAACAATACGAAGCGTTCAAATACAAATTAGTTCAGAATAAAATGGGTCTATATGGTAGCTACAGTGCTCTTTCAGAGTGCCTTTTTAACATTATAGCCTGGAATAATAGCTACTCGTATTATCATATAAAAACACAAAATGAGGTTTTCAGATGTATCTTGGCATTCATTATATATATTTTATTTTTTATTTTTTGCCTGTTTTATTGTTATTGCGTTAATCATTGCTATGTTTTGAAACATATATATGCCATAGTTTTTTTGTTGTCATTATGAAAAGCCCTCAATAAAAAATTATTCAAAAAAAAAAAAAAAAAAAGCAAATCTCATACATGTTATACTCTGCAGCTGGTAAAAAAGTAATTAAAAACACATTAAGGGAAAAACAATTTTAAAAACTGTCCCTTTAAGGCGGTTCTTTGTACTAAGTTGGGTTTTCTTCCTAAACTGGTTTCAAATAGAAATATTAATCAGTAACTTGTTGTTCCTTCTCTATGCCCTAAACCTTCTTCTTAAAAGGAGGGCTGTCTCCTTTTCTTGTTTTTTGTTTTTTTTAAATGAAGCTTCTGTGGAACAGATTTGCAAGGCTACAACTTGGTCCTCTCTGCATACTTTTTCCGAATTTTACAAATGTTATTATTTTGCCTCGGCCTTCTGTTTTGGTCTGCCTTTCTTGTTATCCCTCCCTAGTCATCTGTGTCCTCTAGCTTGGGTATTGGTTCTCACTAGTAATTGATGACGTTGTGGACTCTCCATATCTCAGGAAAGAAAACAAAATGTATGCTTACCTGATAAATGTATTTCTTTCCGGATATGGAGAGTCCACGACCCCACCCTTAAATTTAAGACAGTTATTACAAGGTAAGAAATCTCAACATTGCTCTCTGCTAGCATATACAGTGATGAGAAAATTTATCTGAGGTGGTAAACTGTCCTGTGGGAAATTAAAATTAATAAACTAAAAAGCCAGCTGTTCATAAAGTCCTTGTTAGCTTTATGTGCCTATGATAGAACACCATTTCAAGTGTGTTTATGATATGATCACTTAACCGACTGTCAGTCTGATACCATACAGTATTATGCATGGGCAGACTATAAGCAGGTACGCACTATGCAGTACAGGACATATATAAATACTTTATCGGCGCAAACATGGACAGCGTAAACAGTCTTAAGAGAATACAATGATCTCATTACCTTATGCTGCTCCTCCAGCTCAGTGTCCATCACCACCAGTCTCACAATATGACACAGGGTTTTCTTGCCATTTCTGATAATGGGTCCCCTGGATGACACTGTCATGCTAGCTGCTGATAGCAGTACGCGAGTCGTGGGCTCCTGTCCTGCCAGCATGATTAGGCAGGATAGGAGCTCACGCTGTCAGAGAACACCCACTGCTCCCTCAAGCTCGCTAGGTCTTTCCTCCACGTTCATGGGAGCTTTGGTTGTCAAAACAAGCTGGCAGCTTTGCCATGGTGTCAGGACTTCATGCAAGTACGGTGGCCACAGAGGTTCATACAGCCAGTGGAAGACCTAATAATGACAGCCTCCCATACCTCATCCTTCTTGCGGTTTGTCAACTCCTCAGCTGTGCTCTTTGGTTCCTGACACTATGTGAGTGTCAGCAAAAGTTTAGAGACCTTTAGTGGTCCTTTTTCCCCCTGTGGCAAGGCCACAGTCTTTGAAGGCTGAGCTCTGCTCTTGACAACAAGCTCCACTGTGAGCCAGCCAAAGGGAATCAAATTTTGCCGCTAAAGGTAACATCAGAGTGAGTTGTGACCTATAGTAACCCTACCGATGCCATTTTTTTGTGCCCTGGGCCCCCTGCGGTAATGTGATGCAGAGTCGGACCACCACACAATGAGGATTATGTTAGCCTTGGTGACACAATAGTCACAATTTTATTAAAGACAGGAGGCGAGTATTTTGCTTAACTTCCTTTACTTAAAATCTCCAGCATTAAGGATACATAACATTTAAAACAAAGTTAAAGCCCTCAGCCAATGGGGATACTGCAAGCATAATATAGTATAAGTCAGTCTCTTTCACTTACTCTTTCTTTACTGGAATCCAAACAATATCCTAGAACCGATGATTGAACGAAACATAACCGCAGAAAGGCAACAGTATAACAGGACCAGGATGAGGGTCAGAATTTCCGTACTTTATGACGAGTCCGTCTTAACCAAATCTCAGGATGAGAATATGTTGATTACACTGAAAATGAAATGAAACGACACTGCATAATATTCAAGTCAAAATGCATGAATAAATCAAAACAGACAATAAATCAAAACAGATATAAATCTCACTTTTTTTATTATTTTTTTTATATATCCACCTTGGGACGGGAATTAAATGGGGGGCAAAATACTCACCTCCTTCGTTAATAAAATTGTGACTATTGTGTCACCAAGGCTAACATAATCCTCATTTTATTGCAAGACAAGAGGCTCCTATTTTTTTTTTAAGCTACACATCTAACAAAGTCAGATCTGCATGAGAAATAGGCTTAAAATAAAATTTGCGGAAAACAAATCAGCCACAGTTGAGAGGCCTTGAAGAGAGCAAAACAAAAGGAAGGCTCTAGCTGTTGAAGCTCCCCTAAGCGAGTGAGCTCCAAAGCATGAAGGAACTAGGACTAAAGACAAAATCCATTTAACCCATCTCGCTATGGTAGGAGCTGAGATTGGTCTGAAAGGATGAACATAAGAGATTAAGAGGGGACCAGAGGCAGAGACAGCCAAAGAAGCTGTTCGGGATAAATATTCTTTCAGGCACGCTGCTACACATAAGTGAGGCTCTTCCTCTAAATAGGGATAGGTTACTTCAGAGGAAAAATTATTTGTATGCCTGTGGATAGAAAAGAGAACCCCTTCTGTACATCTGACACTCTGCGAAAGGAAATGAGACAGAGGAGGACAGCCAGTTTAGCTGATAACTGTTTAAGAGAGAGTTGAGTATTCTGAGGCCAAGATCTAAACAGAGAGAAAATCAAGGATACATCCCAGAGGTATTTAGGTGGCCAGCAACAAAGTTGCAGGACAACCTATTGTTATTGTTCGGATTATTATTATTATTATTCTTTTTATTCCGCCAAGCTTTGTATTCAATTGCCCATAACTGCTTAACTGTTTTTGCAAAGCTCTTAAAATCAGGTATGCTGGTACAGCCTATTGCTGTGCTACATCTCATGCAAAATTGAACTCATAGGTCACATGCTCTGGCAGCCATATTGCTTTTTGCGCCACATTTCAACAAACGCTTAAAAATCTTTAGCTCTGGAACTGCTTATGTTACAACTTTGAAACTTGCTGTGCTTAGTGCTACTATGACCTAAGATTGCTATTGCTCAAGAGAAGTGCCTTGGTCACATGATGTGGCAGCCATCTTGCATTTTGCGAAAATATTCAAACATCTTCTTCTCTTAAACCACTTAGTGCAATGACGTGCAATTATGCACATATGCTCCTTGCAAGGTCTTCTACCAAGTTTGTTCAAACTGCGATTTTTCCATAATCAACATGGCTGCTGTGAGACATTAACCTTTTTATCGCCATTTAATTGCGTAATTTTGCACTTTATACGTTAGTTTTACAATATTTAACAATATTACAGTGTAATAGACACATGATTACACATAGTCAAAACACTTAAAGATAATAAGAAGAGGAGTAATTCTGTGTTTTAACCCTTGTAAGCCGGTTATATTTTAATGGCAGTTCACAGCTTCATATGTAACAGTCTTTGGCGATATGACAAAAAGAGCTCTTATCAAGCATATTTGACAGTAATCAAGGAGTGATTCCTCTGTATTAAATGACAGGCAAATTCCTTTGGATAATATAATGGAAGGACTCACCCACATTGACCTTGCACACTCCGTCCGGCGAGCATCCACCATATGCGGAGATAGAGCTGTCCAGGCGCTCCAACTGCTCGTCACCTCCCAGGGAACGGTCGATCAATTCAGCCGCTGCTCATCAGGTACTGTGTCCGCAAGTACCTCAGCTACGCGGCTCTTCGTTGAACCAGTTCCGGTTTGCCGCCAGGTGCAAACAACCAATGGGAGTCCGTGTGTTTGGTCACGTGGTGGGTGGTCAACCAATCCTATGCTTGGAAAATGTCTTTTGAAAACAGTATCGCCGAGATAGCTGTGTTTGCTCCGAAGTAAGTGAGCACTATATCCGCCCTCAGTCGCCTCTGAAATGCTTGAGGATAAAGGGTATCTAAAAAGGATTCCTTGTAATCCTAAGTAAGGAATCAGGTAGAAAAAGGAGGTCGATCCCAGTATCCAAATGGTATATGTAAAAGCAGCCTTTATTTCTCAATTTAAAATTATAGACATGATACACACACAAAAAGAGTATCAGGTTTTACGCGTTTCGGCTGGTGCCGTAATCATAAACCTGATTAGGCACAGGTAAGTGCCTTCTTAAAAAGGTTACAGAGGAAATGGTGATTGGTTGGTGCTCAACACACCCCTATTAACCATGAAAATACTGAGTGCACACAATCAATTACTTATTTCACACATAAGAAGAAATGGGGAAATGGGAATGGACATAGAAAAATGTATACATATGTCAGATTTGATGTCAAGTGACAAAAACGGTTCATTAATTGCCAGTATATGCAGTGCTAAATCCAAGAACTTACTATAAGATATATTATGAATATAAGCAACAAACATGGTATTGCAATGTTACAGAAAAAAGAAAGAAAGAAAGGTCATATCAAGTAACTAAATAATGTTAGAAATGATAAGACAACAAAACAACAAAACCTTCTAGATGCAAATACATTGGCTAAATAAGACACATAGTTAGAAATAATAAAGTTAGAAATAATAAATATATGCTATTCCAACATTATTTTGGGCATAGACATATGTATAAAAAGCACAAGAACTAATAAATTGATAAATATCAAAATAGCTTTGCTAACCATATAGTTCAAGCTTACACTAATTATATAAGCATATGCCATATTTTTGTGTCAAATATAGAAAAGGATGACAATAGCTCTTCCCTTAACCATCTAAGAATGTAATTCAAGTGTTCAAGTTTGAATCTATTTTGAAGGAGGTTTATGTGTGTAATGCTGGTGTTCAGGTGTGTCTACTCTAAAAATCTGTCCTTGGGCAATCTCTTGTCTCCCAGTCTCTTACCGTCTGATAAAAGGAAGAAAAGTTCCTGGTTACAAGTCAATGGTACCTACAAATGTGGGGACCATAGGTGTAAGGCCTGTGACACTGTTGTTGAAGGCAGAGACTTTTATTCGTGTTCAACTGGAGATAAGTTTCTGTCCAAAGGATGCATAAAGTGCTCCAGTGTCTACGTCGTGTACCTCATAGAGTGTCAGGAACACTCCAAACAGTATGTTGGAATGACAAGCAGGGAAGTCCGGACAAGAATTAGTGCCGAACATGGTTTATCATATTTGATATAACCAAGATGTTCTCTATCACGACACTTTATTGAGGTGCACGGCAAGGACACCAGATCATTCAAATGGCGAGGCATTGAAACCATCAAATTGCCTCCCAGAGGAGGGAACAAGGATGAACTTCTGGCCAGGCAGGAGGTGTACTGGATCATGAAGCTAAATACTCAGATACCATATGGATTTAATTCTGAGTTTGACATTATAAACCATTGGAAGTAATGATTGGCTTCATGGTCCAGTACACCCCATACTAATGAATATTTCTGGAATATATATGCTGTGGATTAATCTTCTTATGAGAGGGCCAGTTTAGAAAGATAACACCAGCATTACACACATAAACCTCCTTCAAAATAGATTCAAACTTGAACACTTGAATTACATTCTTAGATGGTTAAGGGAAGAGCTATTGTCATCCTTTTCTGTCTAATTATTAAATATATTTGACACAAAAATATGGCATATGCTTATATAATTAGTGTAAGCTTGAACTATATGGTTAGCAAAGTTATTTTGATATTTATCAATTTATTAGTTCTTGTGCTTTTTATACATATGTCTATGCCCAAAATAATGTTGGAATAGCATATATTTATTATTTCTAACTTTATTATTTCTAACTATGTGTCTTATTTAGCCAATGTATTTGCATCTAGAAGGTTTTGTTGTTTTGTTGTCTTATCATTTCTAACGTTATTTAGTTACTTAATATGCCCTTTCTTTCTTTCTTTTTTCTGTAACATTGCAATACCATGTTTGTTGCTTATATTCATAATATATCTTATAGTAAGTTCTTGGATTTAGCACTGCATATACTGGCAATTAATGAACCGTTTTTGTCACTTGACATCAAATCTGACACATGTATACATTTTTCTATGTCCATTCCCATTTCCCCATTTCTTCTTATGTGTGAAATAAGTAATTGATTGTGTGCACTCAGTATTTTCATGGTTAATAGGGGTGTGTTGAGCACCAACCAATCACCATTTCCTCTGTAACCTTTTTAAGAAGGCACTTACCTGTGCCTAATCAGGTTTATGAGTACGGCACCAGCCGAAACGCGTAAAACCTGATACTCTTTTTGTGTGTGTATCATGTCTGTAATTTTAAATTGAGAAATAAAGGCTGCTTTTACATATACCATTTGGATACTGGGATCGACCTCCTTTTTCTACTTAAAGATAATATTGCAGTTAAAATTCGCATTGCGCAGTCGCCTTCGTGAAATAAAACATTTGCAAATTTTCATGAAAGTTCTGCAAATTGTAGAGGTCTATAATGAGCATTAGTATGTGCAATTTGAAAGCCATACATTGCATAGCTTGGTGGCCATTTTGTTTTGTATACGCTATTTTTAAAAACTATAAAAATCTTCTTCTCCGAAACCGCTTATGGGACAGACTTGAAATTTTGTTTATAGAGTTATCTTATGACTAACATTCAGATTTGTTCAAGAGAAGTTGATACGTCATGTGGTTTGGCAGCCATTTTGAATTGTTCAAAATTGCTTAACGATATATTTAAATTCATAATAAAACAATAACCGTTACAAAAATGCTTTATTTTTGCCATGTTTATTGACATCCATAGTGAGCACTATTGTGCATAATATAGAGGCTGTATATCTTACGATCGGGCAGCCATCTTGGTTTACGCGAAAATTTTGAAAGTCTATTTTCTCTGCAACCGCTTATGTAAGAACTGTGAAATTTGCTTAACAGTCTTATATTGTGACCTAGAGTCACAGTTGTTCATGTTGAAGGAATTAGTCACAAGCTGGGGCAGCCATATTGGTTTACGCAAAAATTTTGAAACTGTGTTTTCTTTCCAACCGCTTATGTTAAAGCTGTGAAATTTGCTGTATACTCATATATTGTCACCTAGAGTTACATTTGTTCATGTTGAAAGTATAGGTCATATGGTGTGGCAGCCATTTTAAAAAACGCAAACATTTCGAAAATGTGTTTTTTTTTCCAAATGCTTATGTTAGAATTGTAAACAGTTGTTGTATAGCTTTATTTTGTGACATAACTACTTATATGGCATTGCAAAAATGATGCGCTGGCTACCTCTATTGCTGCTTGCAGCTATATTTATATTTTTGGAGGGATATTTAACCTGATCCCCCGCATAATGCAGCAGATGAGGTGGTGTTTACCTAAAGGGAAACCATCCACCGGATAGTGAGCTGCCGAGATGGCCGATCTGCAAAGATTAATGTAGCGATATACTTTTCCCTGTTCATATAGGTGAGTAAGGAAGTTTACTACTAGGGTAACAGAGGCTGAATAGTGATCAGTACGTTCTGCCATACACCAACAAAGCCATACTGACCAGGCTGCCAGGTAAGATCTTCTAGTTCCTGGAGCCTAAGAGTCCCAGAGGAGTTCTCGAGCTGGGATCGAAAGACCTGAGGAATCCCAGGAACCCCAGAAATCGTCCAGGCTAGCAGGTTGAGGCTGTTGTTGAGAATTAGGGGATGGAGAGATCCCCGAGTGTCTGTAAGGAGATATGGCCAGGAAGGATCAAAGGGGGAAGGACAGAGTTCTAGCAGGTAGGGGAACCAAGCTTGAGAAGCCACCAAGGAGTGATCAGGACTAATTGGATTTGGAGCCTGCATGTGTGGAAAATGACCCTGGGAATCATGGAGAAAGGGGGAAGGCGTAGCCTCCCTTCTGGGGCCAGGTCTGGAGGAAAGCATACAAAGCTATTGCACCTGGATCCGGGAGCCAACTGAAATAAGCTGGGAGCGGAGTTGTTCCTTGAAGCAAAGAGGTCCAGAGATAGAGGGCCTCTGAGGGATTGGATGTGGAGAAAAAACTATTTGAGCAGGTGTCAAATGCTCACATCTCTCCAATAACATGAAAACCAATTCGCTACGATGTTGGACTGGCCCAGTAAGTATTCCGCTATCACTGATATCCTGTGATTGAAGCAGAATTGGTAGAACTGTTTTGCTAAGGAAGACGGGGTCTGTGATCTGGTGCCTCCAAGGCAGTTGATATATTGGACCGCTGATATATTGTCCATACAGAGAAGGACACAGCAGCTTGTCAAAGAATTTGCGAAGGAACGTATTGCAAAGGAACCTGCAATGAGTCCCAGGCAATTGATGTGTAAGGTGGATTCCTCCGGGGTCCATCTGCCTCCCGTAGTTTGGAAGTCGCAAGAAGCTCCCCAACCCAGAAGGCTCTCATCTGATTCTATTATATAGTCTGGCAGGGATCAGAAAATAGCCCTGCCATTCCATGCTTCCATATTGTGAAGCCACCAAGACATTTCTTGTTTGACCTCTTGGGTCAGGGCAATGGATTGAGAGTAAGAGGGATTTAGAGCGAGATGAGAGTGCTTGAGTCTCTGCATAGCTCGATAGTAAAGAGGGCCCGGGAAGATCGCCTGAATTGAGGCTGAGAGGAGACCAATGATCCTGGCTAATTGCCGGAGGGAAATGTGGGACTTCTTTAATGTGGAACTGAGCTCTTTGAAAATCGTTTTTAGTTTGGTCTCTGGGAAAACCAGAGAGGCTAACAGGGAATTCACTGAAAAGCCTAGGAATTGCATGGTCTGTGATGGAGAGGTACAGGATTTTTCTAAATTTATGGCGAAACCAAGATTTTGAAGGAGAGAGGCCATAGTGGACAGGTGTTCTAAGAGGATGGATTTGTCCTGAGCTAGAACGAGAATATAGTCTTGATATACAATTAGGCAAATTCCCCTGGATCTGAAGAAAGCTGCGACTGGCCTCATGATCTTTGAGAAGCACTAGGGTACCAAACTGAGGCCAAAGGGAAGGCAGGTGAATTGTCAAGTACGTCCTTGCCATAGAAACTGAAGGTAGTGGCAAAAGGACTGGTCCATGGGGACTGTCAGGTAGGGATTTTTTAGATCTAAGCAAACCATCTAATCGTTTATTTGGAGAATGTCTCTGAGACTAGGAATCGATTGATCTCCATTAGGTTTATGACCGGACGGGCTCACCCATCTTTCTTCTTTACTAAGAACATGTTGCTGAGGAAACCTTTTGAGTGGGTCTCTTCGATGGCGTCTTTTTGCCAAAGTTGTAAAAGTTCTGAATCTATCAGACATTGCATTTGAGATGGAAAAGATATGGGGGTAGGTATAATGGGTTGGGATGGGAATTGTACGAATTCTATATGGAAACCCTGGACTGTCTGAAGTACCCATGGGTCTGAGGTGACTAATGACCATGTTGATAAACAATGTGCATGTCTGCCCCCCCCCCATTTTTGGTGGAAAACAAGAAGGGGTAAAGTATTGATCACCTTGATCGGGTCCTGTTGGGGGCATTTGTAGTTGGCGAGGGGTCCCTCTGTTCCTGAAACTTCTACCCCTGGTGGGGAAGAGAGGCCTAATCTGTGGTGCCATGTAGCTCTGCCGGAAGGAGCCTCTGAAGTTAGCACGGCTGGACAGGCGCCCCCTGAACCTGTCAGCCCTGGCAAAAAAAAACCTTTGGGTGTATAGGATCCTCCTTACATTAGTTTGGGCTCTATTAAAAGTCGTGAAAGCTGACACATATCTGCTGAGTTCCCTGATGAATGATTCACCAAATAGTAACCCTTTTGCTGCAGAACCTCCTTCCAAGGGATCCATTTCTGCTAATTTAGGCCTAGATTTAGAGTTTGGCGTTAGCTGTGAAAACCAGCGTTAGAGGCTCCTAACGCTGGTTTTAGGCTACCTCCGGTATTTGGAGTCACTCAAAAAAGGGTCTAACGCTCACTTTTCAGCCGCGACTTTTCCATACCGCAGATCCCCTTACGTCAATTGCGTATCCTATCTTTTCAATGGGATTTTTCTAACTCCGGTATTTAGAGTCGTGTCTGAAGTGAGCGTTAGAAAACTCCAGCCGCAGAAAAAAGTCAGTAGTTAAGAGCTTTCTGGGCTAACGCCGGTTCATAAAGCTCTTAACTAATGTACTCTAAAGTACACTAACACCCATAAACTACCTATGTACCCCTAAACCGAGGCCCCCCCCACATCGCCGCCACTCGATTTATTTTTTTTAACCCCTAATCTGCCGACCGCCACCTACGTTATCCTTATGTACCCCTAATCTGCTGCCCCTAACACCGCCGACCCCTATATTATATTTATTAACCCCTAACCTGCCCCCCACAACGTCGCAGCCAGCTACCTACAATAATTAACCCCTAATCTGCCAACCGCAAAGAGCCGCCACCTACATTATAGCTATGTACCCCTAATCTGCTGCCCCTAACACCGCCGACCCCTATATTATATTTATTAACCCCTAATCTGCCCCGCACAACGTCGCCTCCACCTGCCTACACTTATTACCCCTAATCTGCCGAGCGGACCGCACCGCTATCATAATAAAGTTATTAACCCCTAATCCGCCTCACTAACCCTATAATAAATAGTATTAACCCCTAATCTGCCCTCCCTAACATCTCCGACACCTAACTTCAAACATTAAGCCCTAATCTGCCGACTGGAGCTCACCGCTATTCTAATAAATGTATTAACCCCTAAAGCTAAGTCTAACCCTAACACTAACACCCCCCTAATTTAAATATAATTTAAATCTAACGAAATTAATTAACTCTTATTAAATAAATTATTCCTATTTAAAGCTAAATACTTACCTGTAAAATAAATCCTAATATATCTACAATATAAATTATAATTATATTATAGCTATTTTAGGATTAATATTTATTTTACAGGTAACTTTGTAATTATTTTAACCAGGTACAATAGCTATTAAATAGTTAATAACTATTTAATAGTTACCTAGTTAAAATAATAACAAAATTACCTGTAAAATAAATCCTAACCTAAGTTACAATTAAACCTAACACTACACTATCATTAAATTAATTAAATAAAATATCTACAATTACCTACAATTAAACCTAACACTATACTATCAATACATTAATTAAATACAATACCTACAAATAACTACAATGAAATAAACTAACTAAAGTACAAAAAATAAAAAAGAACTAAGTTACAAAAAATAAAAAAATATTTACAAACATAAGGAAAATCTTACAACAATTTTAAACTAATTACACCTACTCTAAGCCCCCTAATAAAATAACAAAGCCCCCCAAAATAAAAAATGCCCTACCCTATTCTAAATTACTAAAGTTCAAAGCTCTTTTACCTTACCAGCCCTGAACAGGGCCCTTTGCGGGGCATGCCCCAAAGAATTCAGCTCTTTTGCCTGTAAAAAAAAACATACAATACCCCCCCCCAACATTACAACCCACCACCCACATACCCCTAATCTAACCCAAACCCCCCTTAAATAAACCTAACAGTAAGCCCCTGAAGATCTTCCTACCTTGTCTTCACCTCACCGGGTATCACCGATCCGTCCTGGCTCCGATATCTTCATCCAACCCAAGAGGGGGCTAGACATCAATCATCCGATGGCTGAAGAAGTCCAGAAGAGGGTCCAAAGTCTTCATCCTATCCGGGAAGAAGAGTAGATCTGGACCGGCAACCATCTTCTTCCAAGCGCATCTTCTATCTTCATCCGATGAGAACCGACGTCCAACTGAAGAATGACGGTTCCTTTAAGGGACGTCATCCAAGATGGCGTCCCTTGAATTCCGATTGGCTGATAGGATTCTATGAGCCAATTGGAATTAAGGTAGGAATATTCTGATTGGCTGATGGAATCAGCCAATCAGAATCAAGATCAATCCGATTGGCTGATCCAATCAGCCAATCAGATTGAGCTCGCATTCTATTGGCTGATCGGAACAGCCAATAGAATGCAAGCTCAATCTGATTGGCTGATTGGATCAGCCAATCGGATTGAACTTGATTCTGATTGGCTGATTCCATCAGCCAATCAGAATATTCCTACCTTAATTCCGATTGGTTGATAGAATCCTATCAGCCAATCGGAATTTGAGGGACGCCATCTTGGATGACGTCCCTTAAAGGAACCGTCATTCTTCAGTTGGACGTCGCCGGATGAAGATGGGTCCGCGGTGGAGGTCTTCAGGATGGAGCCGGTCCTCATCGGATGAAGATAGAAGATGCCGCTTGGAAGAAGATGGTTGCCGGTCCGGATCTACTCTTCTTCCCGGATAGGATGAAGACTTTGGACCCTCTTCTGGACTTCTTCAGCCATCGGATGATGGATGTCTAGCCCCCTCTTGGGTTGGATGAAGATATTGGAGCCAGGACGGATCGGTGATACCCGGTGAGGTGAAGACAAGGTAGGAAGATCTTCAGGGGCTTATTGTTAGGTTTATTTAAGGGGGGTTTGGGTTAGATTAGGGGTATGTGGGTGGTGGGTTGTAATGTTGGGGGGGGTATTGTGTGTTTTTTTTTACAGGCAAAAGAGCTGAATTCTTTGGGGCATGCCCCGCAAAGGGCCCTGCTCAGGGCTGGTAAGGTAAAAGAGCTTTGAACTTTAGTAATTTAGAATAGGGTAGGGCATTTTTTATTTTGGGGGGCTTTGTTATTTTATTAGGGGGCTTAGAGTAGGTCTAATTAGTTTAAAATTGTTGTAAGATTTTCCTTATGTTTGTAAATATTTTTTTATTTTTTGTAACTTAGTTCTTTTTTATTTTTTGTACTTTAGTTAGTTTATTTCATTGTAGTTATTTGTAGATATTGTATTTAATTAATGTATTGATAGTGTAGTGTTGGGTTTAATTGTAGGTAATTGTAGATATTTTATTTAATTAATTTAATGATAGTGTAGTGTTAGGTTTAATTGTAACTTAGGTTAGGATTTATTTTACAGGTAATTTTGTTATTATTTTAACTAGGTAACTATTAAATAGTTCTTAACTATTTAATAGCTATTGTACCTGGTTAAAATAATTACAAAGTTACCTGTAAAATAAATATTAATCCTAAAATAGCTATAATATAATTATAATTTATATTGTAGCTATATTAGGATTTATTTTACAGGTAAGTATTTAGCTTTAAATAGGAATAATTTATTTAAAAAGAGATAATTAATTTCGTTAGATTAAAATTATATTTAACTTAGGGGGGTGTTAGTGTTAGGGTTAGACTTAGCTTTAGGGGTTAATACATTTATTAGAATAGCGGTGAGCTCCAGTTGGCAGATTAGGGGTTAATAAATATAATATAGGGGTCGGCGGTGTTAGGGACAGCAGATTAGGGGTACATAGGGATAATGTAAGTAGCGGCGGTTTACGGAGCGGCAGATTAGGGGTTAATAATAATATGCAGGGGTCAGCAATAGCGGGGGTGGCAGAATAGGGGTTAATAAGTGTAAGGTTAGGGGTGTTCAGACTCGGGGTACATGTTAGAGTGTTAGGTGCAGACGTAGGAAGTGTTTCCGCATAGCAAACAATGGGGCTGCGTTAGGAGCTGAACGCGGCTTTTTTGCAGGTGTTAGGTTTTTTTTCAGCTCAAACAGCCCCATTGTTTTCTATGGGGGAATCGTGCACGAGCACGTTTTTGAGGCTGGCCGCGTCCGTAAGCAACTCTGGTATCGAGAGTTGAAGCTGCGTTAAATATGCTCTACGCTCCTTTTTTGGAGCCTAACGCAGCCTTTATGTGGACTCTCAATACCAGAGTTATTTTTATGGTGCGGCCAGAAAAAAGCCGGCGTTAGCTACGCGGGTCCTTACCGACAAAACTCTAAATCTAGCCATTAGGGTCTAGGCAAGAAAGGGGCACTCTATAGACAAAGATACATTTGTATTTCCCAGAAGACATATTGTCCTTTGTGCCCACTCTCTGATCTGGAGGGGGTCTAATGGTTCTGAGGACATTATGGCATTGTCTGCAAATTGAAGGATCTGGGTCAGCAGGCCTACCAAGAAGTTTATCTTGCTTAGACTTTAATGACTTGTCAATTTCCCTTCTAGGGTCCCAACCGCTTCGAGTCAGGAAAGTGACAATTGTAGGGTCAAATTCTGGGGTATGGGCTTCTTTGTTGGGGAGGAAAGGGCAGGGACATTCTGCCCATAATTTATTCCTGGCTGAGTTAGTCAGGGGTTTTCGCAACCAATGTTGTAAGAATTTGGTAATATGTTGGGTTGGAGACCATTCAGAGGATCTTGGATGTCTCAAATTATCTGGATCAAACATGGGTTGACCTAGTGGATCCATAATGGTATTTTCTAACATATCTGGAATTTCAGGGGTGACTATAGGCTCATTAGATGGATCGTGATCAGACTCATCGAACAAATAGTTGTCTTCATAATACTCCGTATCTAAGGGAGCGGGTACATTTTTTCATGGTTCCTCAGCAGAGGTTTCACTCTCCCTTTATGACCCCAGGGTAATAACAGGCAAGGTATCACTGGAGGTGGGATTGTTTTCCAGATTATGCATCTTTTTAGATCTCTTTTAAGGTTGGTCAGTATCTAACTGATCTTCTAAAGACTCTTGTAGGAGGTTTTTAACCAGGGCTGACATGTCCCCCATAGCCAATGGAATGGCTTTAGCCACTGATGATGAAATCATAGCCTGTATGTCCTGGGGTTGTGTTCTAAATCAGACATGATAAATCAAATTGTATGTTAAGGATTGTAATAATAATAATTATAAAGATCTTATCAATAATAGCCTGCAGCAGAGCTCGTCAGAATACCGCAATGTATGACAATATCATCAATTTTATTATTCACATTAAAGGATACATTGTTCAGAAGTGGTTTTCACTTGTATAAGCAATTCCGGAAAGGTGTATATATATATATATATATATATATATATATATATATATATATATATATATATATATATATATATATATATACAGGGATGGCACCTGCATTAAATATAGTAAAACTGTAAATACTTATAAAATATCCAATGATACAATTGTATCCGATAGAGATCGGAAAATGAAACAATTTTGTCAATAAAAGAAAGGATTACACCGGATTGCAACAGATTGCAAAACAGGTGTAATCTCAGAAAATTGGGAAAACAAAAGGGCCGCGTCACATGGCACGGTGCAAGAGACATAGTGTTGCGTCACATGATCCAAGATGGCAGTCGGATTAGGTAGAAGACACAAGATGGCCGATCATGGAAAGCAGGACAAAAATATGTCGGCCCACGTGTTGCAGCAAAGCAGCATTATAAAATTTACAGTGCTATTAGCTATAAGACAGCACTATAACAATTTAGGTAAAAGTATACAAAACGGTATAAGGATATTACCTATTAGAGATAATAGAAAAAACGGTAAGAAACCGGTAAGAAACCATTGATGGTAAAGATAATATAAAGAAATTTGATAAGGAGCAAATATTCAAATAAGTATTGAAAAAAAGAGAAAAGAGAAAAGAGAAAGAAAAAAAATGAAATCCACTCTCAGTGAATGAGTGGGGAGGAAGGAAAAAAGCACTAGATAATTTGCTATAGAGATAAAAGTTTAAGACAAATAAATCACATCACTTTCTCTGCCGGAGAGCAGTAAAGAAAAAGGAAGTGAAAGAGACTAACTTATACTATATTATGGTTGCTGTGCCCCCATTGCTGGAGATTTCAAGTAAAGGAAGTTAAAGGGACACTGTACCCAAAAATTTTCTTTCATGATTCGGATTGAGCATGAAATTTTAAGCAACTTTCTAATTTACTCCTATTATCAAATTTTCTTCATTCTCTTGGTATCTTTATTTGAAATGCAAGAATGTAAGTTTAGATGCCGGCCCCTTTTTTGTGAACAACCTGGGTTGTCCTTGCTGATTGGTGGATAAATTCATCCACCAATAAAAAAGTGCTGTCCAGAGTACTGAAACTAAGAAAAAGCTTAGATGCCTTCTTTTTCAAATAATGATAGCAAGAGAACGAAGAAAAATTGATAATAGGAGTAAATTAGAAAGATGCTTAAAATTGCATGCTCTTTCTGAATTACAAAAGGAAAAATTTGAGTTCAGTGTCCCTTTAAGCAAAATAGGAGCCTCCTGTCTTGCAATAAAATCTAGACATCTATCACACACAGTCACGTGACATTAAGTTAGCACGGTCGGGTCAGAGAATAAAAAATAAAAAAAGACTGCTACCCCTTGAGTGCTAATGACGGCTCTGAGCCGTCATAGAGTTTCCCACTCTGGTGCTAATGACAGCTCAGAGCCCAGAGCCGTCATTAGCACTCTCCCACCTTGAGGGAGATCTGGGGGCTCCCACCCGCTCCTACCCCCGCGATCGGGCCTGCATAGTGACAGGCATCGCCGGGGCTTCACGTTATGCGCGGTGACGTCACGCGCAATAACGTGATGACGTCACCGCACAACTTTATTTATACTTAACAATGTTAAGTATAGGAGTACGGGGCATGCTGCTTAGAAGCCTGTATCTCAGGCATCTAAGCAGCTACAGACCCCCAAGACCCACCGTTGTAAGGTAATAGCCTAACCTTTCCAACAGTGTAAGTCTTGGGGGTCTGGAAAAAAAAAAGTTTAAAAAATTTTGTTTAAAAAAAAAAAAAAAAAAGTACTTAGTACTCAAAGGGTTAAAAGTATTTTTTTTAAGTCTGTGTGGGCCCCACCCTCAGCTTGTGCCCCGGTGCAGTTGCAATGGCAAAAGGTCCGCCCCTGCTCCTTCTTTTGCAAATCTGTATGTTGGTTGTTAACCAGTTCACCAGCGTATGCTGTCAGCATTTATTAATGTCTGGCCTACATGATCTGCTACAGCGCATCATGTCCGCCAGAATCTTGATAAATTGTCCCCAAAGAGTAGAAGTTCTTATTTGCAAAAGAGATTTCAAGAAGAATGAAACTTAAAGTGGAATCATGTCAGCAGACAGCATTTCTTTAAGTAAGCAGCATAGAGTATTAGTATGGTAGTCAGGGCAGCTTGTAATAGAATATACTGTTCATCGAATACTACAGTAGGCAAATTAATACTAGAAAAGTGAAACACAAATATCTTATATATTTACTTCATGGATTTTGCTGCAATGTGAGTAAACCAAGTAGGTCCCAAATAGCTTACCATGCTGTAAGTAAATATTTTCAATTATACCACAGAGGATACAAAGCTTTTTGCAGGATGTAGACACAGGGAAATTCAAGAGAAAAGTGTTGATACTATTATATATACACAGTGTATTTATGTGCAAACGTGTATCCACTCACCCACTAGTAGGTTTTCTGGATTGCAGAGTTGTGGAGTAAGCCTTCTCAATGTGTGGCTGCTTATTCTCTCTAATAGCTAGACATGGGCATTTGTTTTCGGCCAAATATTGGCCCATTCGTTCCTTCGGTGACATATCGAGGGGGCAAATGAAAATTGGACTGAAATCAAACCGTAACCAAATTTTTGCATGTTTATTAGTGTCATTTGTTTAGTTTTCGGTAGGAACTTTCAGCACCAAAAAAAAAAAAAAAAGGGGAAGAGAACAAAGGAGAAGGGGGAAGGAGATGAGATTGTTTTACAAATGAGCTTCTTCGTTTGCAGTGATGTATAGGGTGCCTAACCATTCATGTGTACAACTTCACCTGTCCAATCACTAAATGATTCATGTGCGAAGCAGCAAATCAGGAGTAAATCCCAAACAGGTTTGTCCAATCCACTGTTAAGCTAGCAAAGAGAGGTGTTAGTCTACTGAACATCAGCCATCTTATAGTCATTCTACTTCAGGTTTTGAGCTGTGTAGTAGTGTGTGCCTATCTGAGCTTGCTGTAAAACTGTGCAGAATCCACTTTTTCACTGCAAATATTTTTCACTCTGGGGACCAGGGAATTGTATATTTTCTTTATTTCAGTGTTAAAGAGTTGTAGCTTAAGTTAATTAATAATAAAAATGGGGCATAGCTGTGTGACTATAGTTGCATTAGGGAAAATCATAATTTATACTTACCTGATAAATTAATTTATTTCATGGTGGAAAAGTCCATGATCCATTACTCCTAGGAATTACCTTACATGCCACTAGGAAGAGGCAAAGATTCCCAAACCCCAAGAGCTCTACATAACCCCTCCCACCACTATGGTAGTTAATCTGACATATAGCCATGCAAAAAGAGGTAGGAAAAAAAAGAGTGAAAAATACAGGCGCTGGGGAAAAAGATCTCCCATAAAAGAAAAAAAAAATCACCAAAAAAATATAACAAGGTGTGATCTTGTGGACTCTTACCACCATGAAAGAAATGAATTTATCAGGTAAGAATAAACTATGTTTTCTTTCTTAAAGGTGGTAAGAGTCCACACAATCCATTACTCCTGGGAACCAATACCAAAGATGTGGAAAGTCCACGAGTAATGGGAAAAAAAGTAGGGGAGGGTGTTACGGTTACCCTTAGTCTCGCTGAGAGATGGACCGCTTAGTAGCCTGGATTCCTATTGCTGAAGAGGGGAGAAGCTGCTTTCCATAGTATTCTATACGAGTCTCGCAAATGTAGAATAATCCCCCTAGCTGTAATACAGCTAGGATACCCTTCTGCCCACAAAAATGAGTCAACGCTGTGATTGAGGGTCAACCAAGAACTCAGGACTGGGATGCCCAGCCTGCTTTTTATTGAGGTTACATGCAAACAGGACACTCTCAGGGGGATGCATAAAATCACCAATCACACATTTGGTACATTTAGATAGAGAGACAACGCCCTTTGACAGGCCACAATAGAATTACATTACTTCAGCAGATAACAAGTTACACACAAGAAAACAATGCAGTCCATCTTATCAACTAGCAGTCTGACTCTGGGGGTGATTAGACAATGGGAATGTTTATCACTAAACTTAATTAGAGCTGATGCCAGCAAACTTGTATTTAGAAAATAGCTTCTTGAAGCTGAACAAAGTTAACTCTTTCAGTTCTGACCGAAGGGTCTGTCACATAGCACTTAATGGTACACAATGAAAACTAATGCTTTTGTAACAGTGCTCCCTTTCTGTGGAACACTCTGGCAGACACGGTCTGACCCCTTTTCGGGGCAGACTAAGGCTGTCCAGACCGCTGGTTATGCGGGGCTGAAGTCGGTTTGTCTGGACAACCCGTCGGCGTTGCCATTCTGTTTCCCAGGTCTGTAAGTAATGGTGAAATTGAAGGGTTGCAACGATAAAATCCAACGTAATAGCCTGCCGTTATCTCCAGAGACCCGGTTCAGCCACACCAACGGGTTATGGTCGGTGACCACAGTGAACTCCTGCCCATATAAATAGGGAGTCAATTTCTTTAATGCCCACACCAAAGCCAAACACTCCTTTTCGACCGCTGCATAGCTGACTTCGTGGGGCAGGAGCTTCCGGCTGATGTAGGCAACTGGATGCTCCCCTCCGTCTTCGCCTACTTGGCTGAGGACGGCTCCCAGCCCGAACATGGAAGCATCTGTATGGACGATAAAACGTTTGTTAAGGGCTGGGGCCGCCAAGACAGGAGCGTTAATTAGAGCATTTTTGAGAGCCTAGAAAGCCGTTTCACAGTGGGGAGACCACAGGACCTGTCGAGGTAAGTTCTTCTTGGTCAAGTCCGTCAGGGGTTTGGCAAGTGTGCTGTAGTCTGGTACGAACCGTCTATAGTACCCTGCCGTGCCCAGGAAGGCTAGGACCTGAGTCTTAGTGATGGGGGTGGGCCAATTGGCGACAGCTTCTATCTTGGCCGGCTCTGGTCGCTGCTTTACACACCCCACCCGGTGACCCAGGTACTGTACCTCGGCCATCCAAAAGTGGCATTTTTCTGGCTTCAGAGTCAGGCCAGCAGCCCGGATCTGATCCAGAACCATTCCTACGTGAGCTAAGTGGTCCTCCCAGGACTCACTGTGGATCACTATGTCGTCCAGGTAGGCGCAAGCAAAACTCTGGAAGCCATCCAGGAGCCTATCCACCAAGCGCTGGAATGTAGCTGGGGCATTCTTCATCCCAAGCGGCATTTCCCTAAACTGATATAAGCCGAATGGGGTGACGAAGGCCGACTTGGGGATAGCCTCCGGGGCCAGGGGAATCTGCCAGTAACCTTTGCAGAGGTCAATAGTGGTCAGGTAATTTCCCCTGGCTATACGATTGAGTAGCTCGTCTACCCTGGGCATAGGGTAAGCGTCCGTCACTGTCTTTTCATTGAGCCTCCGATAGTCTACGCAGAACCGGGTTGTCCCATCTTTCTTGGGCACCAAGACAACTGGGGAGGCCCAGGGACTATCGGAGGGCTCAATTACCCTGAGTTGGAGCATCTCATCGATCTCCTTCTTCATTCCTGTCCTAACTGCTTCGGGGATTCGGTACGGAGCCTGGCGTAAGGGAGTTTGTCCCGGAGTATCTACCTGGTGGGTGGTTAAGGTAGTGTACCCTGGCTTCGGGGAGAAGGTGAGGTGTTTGGACTGTAGGAGTTGGTTGAGCTGCTCCCTTTCAGTGGGGCTAAGTCAGTCTCCTATCTGAACCTGAGCTACTATACCTGTGGGGAGACTCTTTTCTAATAGGTCTGGAAGGGGTAGACTGTCGGGGTCTTTCTGAGGGGAACAACATATGGCCGTCACGTTCTCTGGTCGCTCAAAATATTCCTTGAGCATGTTTACATGGAATGTCTTTCTAAGAGTGTTGTCGTGGCAGCTAGCTATCACATAAGTGGCGTCTCCCCTTTTCTCTATGATCTGGTAGGAGCCCTGCCAGGACGCCTGCAATTTGTCAGTACTTAAGCCGGTGAAGACAAACACCTTTTGTCCTATGGTGAAGATTCTCTTTCGGGCCCCCCGATCGTACCATACTTTCTGTCTTCTCTGGGCCGACTGGAGATTAGCCCACACTGATTTGGCTAATTGCTCCATTCGGTCCCTGAGTTCCAGCACGTATGGCACAATGGGGACACCGTCAGTCTCCATCTCTCCCTCCCAGTGCTCCCGGATCAGGTTTAGGGGTCCTCGTACCTTTCTTCCATAGAGCAACTCGAAGGGAGAGAACCCTGTCGTTTCCTGGGGCATCTCCCGATAAGCAAATAGGAGGTGCGGCAGGAAGCGTTCCCAGTCTCGGTATTCCTGAGTGAACGTCTTGAGCATTTGCTTGAGAGTCCCATTGAACCTCTCACACAGCCCGTTCATCTGGGGGTGGTATGGGGAGCTCAGGAGGGACTTAATTTTGCAAACCTGCCAGAGTTGTTGGGTCAATTCAGCCGTAAATTGGGTGCCTCGGTCGGATAGGATTTCTTTTGGAAATCCTACCCGAGAGAACACCTGTACTAGTGCATTCGCTACCGTATCCACTTGTATGTTGGATAGGGCGACAGCCTCTGGGTACCTGGTAGCGTAGTCCACTACGGTAAGAATGTAGCGCTTACCGGGGGGACTAGGGGTAGCCAGTGGTCCCACTAGGTCAATAGCAACCCGGCTGAAGGGTTCCTCTATAATGGGCATATTTACTAGATGGCCTTTAAGGTGATCGCCTCGCCTTCCTACTCATTGACACACATCGCAGGTATTACAGTAAGTTCTAACGTCAGCGTGTACCCCTGGCCAAAAGAACGTGTGAGTAATGTGGTGTAGGGTACGGGTTACGGCTAGGTGGCCTGCTAAGGGGATGTCGTGGCCTATCGCGAGGATTTCTTGACGGTATTTGTGGGGCACTACCAGCTGTCGCCTACGCTGTCCCCTTTTCTCTGTCAAGCGGTATAGTTTCCCTTTTTCCCATAAAAATGTTTCATTATCTGCCCTGCCCTCTCCGGTCTCTGCTCGTTCCCGGTACTTTTGTAAGGTCGGGTCAGTCTTAGACTCTGTCTCGAAAGCATCTGGGGTGTCCCAGGGTATGGGGCCTAACATGTCAGGCAAGGTCGGGGTAGGTCTTACCGGTGTCTCCCGCACTGGTGAGAGTTCTCACTCCGTCCGGGCTTGGGCTCGTGTAGTCACTGGGTCCGCCTCGTTGTTGTATACTGGAGCATAGGCAGAAGTCATGGGGCCCAAATCGTTGCCCAGTAGTACTTCGGCAGGTATATTATCCATTATGCCCACGTTCACAGCCCCCTTTCCCGCTCCCCAATCAAGATGCACTTTAGCTGTTGGAATTTTGTACACATCCCCCCCGCCACTCTAACGGCCACAGTCTGTCCGGATCGCTTGTGCTCCGGCACCAAATGACTCTGCACCAGCGTGATAGTAGCCCCTGTGTCTCTCAATCCCTCTGTAGATCGCCCCTCGAGCCATACCTTCTGCCGATGGTGCTGGCGGTTATCTGAGGCAGCATATACAGGGTCCGCCTCGTGAAGCGGCCCCAAATATTTCTCCATAGGGGCCTCTTGGTTAACACAGAGGGCCCGGGCCGGACGATATGACCCAGAGGGGTAATTGTAATTCCTGGGTGTCTGGTGCGTATTAAGGGGGCAGCTAGCCATGAAATGCCCTGGTTGCTTGCATCGGTGGCAAGTCGGTCTGGGACGCTCAGAGCTGTTATTGGGTGGTCCTGAGTGTGGGCGCGGGCCCTGCGGGCACCGGGGCTCGGAATTCAGCACGAGGGGGTGCACGGTAAACCTCTCTGGGTTCGACCCGTGCTGGAGCTCGGTAATTCGTGGGTTCGTGAAGACGGGAGTCATAATGTTCATCGGCCAATTTGGCTGCTTCTTCTAAGGTAGAAGGTCGCCTGTCTCGCAGCCATTCCTTCCCTTGCTGTTCCATGCCATTATAAAAATATTCTAAGAGAAACAATTGTAAAATTTCCTCACCAGTCACCGCTTTACTTCCGCTCATCTAGTGATTTACTGCTCTCCGCATTCGGTGCGCCCATTCCATATGGGTATCGTTAGGCTTCTTTTTCGTGCCCCGAAACTGTCGGCGATACGTGTCCGGAGTTACCGCGTACCGTCGTAACAGTGTCTCCTTAACTAGCTCATACTGTGTCACTTCCTCAGCACCCAGAGTACGAAAGGCTTCCAGGGCTCGCCCGGATAGTTTCCCAGACAATATTGTGGGCCACTCTCTGTTGGGAATATGGTGCAGGGCACATTGCCTTTCAAAGTCCGCCAAATATTCATCAATCCCTGTCTCGCTCTCTAGGAAGGGTCGAAATGCCGCATAGGGTATCTTGGGCCTCCCAGCATTTTCGACCGGGATGATTACCTGCGGGGCTTCAGCATTGGGGTGTGCGTTCGCTAGGTTGAGTTCGTGGGCTCGAGTCTTTCGTATATCCTCGTCCGCTTCTGCCATCAACTGCTGTACCAATTCCATGGAGGGGTTCGGCCCGTATAGTGAGAGCCTCTCCTGAACAATCCTGTTTTTTTCGTCACTAATCGTGGTCGGTGTTTCCGCCATTCTGAAGCTCTGATCCTGTTCGGTCAATTCTGCGATCAGCTCTCTCCTCGGCCGGTTGCTGGCGTACCCCCCTCTGCTTTCAAGTAAATCCTTTAGGGTGGTACGCTTCAATTTTTCGTAAGCGCTCTCCATCCGTTCTGTACCTCTCCTAGGAAATCCAGGATAATCCCACCGCTGACGCCAAATGTTACGGTTACCCTTAGTCTCGCTGAGAGATGGACCGCTTAGTAGCCTGGATTCCTATTGCTGAAGAGGGGAGAAGCTGCTTTCCATAGTATTCTATACGAGTCTCGCAAATGTAGAATAATCCCCCTAGCTGTAGTACAGCTAGGATACCCTTCTGCCCACAAAAATGAGTCAACGCTGCGATTGAGGGTCAACCAAGAACTCAGGACTGGGATGCCCAGCCTGCTTTTTAAGGAGGTTACATGCAAACATGACACTCTCAGGGGGAGGCATAAAATCACCAATCACACATTTGGTACATTTAGATAGAGAGACAACGCCCTTTGACAGGCCACAATAGAATTACATTACTTCAGCAGATAACAAGTTACACACAAGAAAACAATGCAGTCCATCTTATCAACTAGCAGTCTGACTCTGGAGGTGATTAGACAATGGGAATGTTTATCACTAAACTTAATTAGAGCTGATGCCAGCAAACTTGTATTTAGAAAATAGCTTCTTGAAGCTGAACAAAGTTAACTCTTTCAGTTCTGACCGAAGGGTCTGTCACATAGCACTTAATGGTACACAATGAAAACTAATGCTTTTGTAACAGTGGGATAAAAAAAACAACAACATTTTTCCATAAGGAAACTATATCCACAACCTTCAAAAAGAAAATATTCTATAATAAACAGAACACATAAAATAAATTAACCATCAGGCAAAAAATTGCTAAAACCATTGCCTGAAGAACTTTCTACCAAAGAAGCAAAAAATGGAAGTAAATAAAGAAAAAGAAACAAGAAATAAAAAAAGAGGCTGCTGCTAGCCAAAATTGGGCAACCGTAGTATCATTCCAGAAAGCCCAAGAAGAGGAAACTGAACTGGAAAAAAGAACAGAAGAAACTAATAAAGTGGAGGCTATCCCACCTCCAAGCATGTCAATATAAAGATAAGCTTCAAACAAAAACCATTTGCTTTCCGACCCTTAATAAAATCAACAAATTCCCATAAAGCACGTTATCCTTTAGAAGAAAAAGATAAGGACAGAACAAATAACCCAGAAACTCTTCTAACAAAAGAGATTGCCAGACTTATAAAAAGAAACCTTAAAAATTACCCTATGCATAGGCTCAAATGGAGGAGCCTGCAAAACACCAAACCCAGACCTCAAGGTAGAGAGATAGGTATAGCAAGCTGAATATGGGCCAAAAACCTGAATAAGAAACCATTAAAATCAGAATGATAAGCAATCTTCCTAATGAAAAAACTGAAAAGAGAAGAAAACTGTCTTTTCAATAGACTAGGAGATAAACTCTCATTCAAACCGACCTGCACAACATTTTTTTGAAAGAGCAGCAGGAGAAACGATATTCCAAAAACATTAACCCCTTAACGGCCAGCGCCGTACCCTGGGCCTTTCTCTCACGAGTGGGGCAGTGCAGAAATAGACTTGCAGAGGTACTGATGCAGAGAGGGACACTCTGTGTCCTTCTCTGCATTGGGCAGGGGTGGTGCAGATTGTTGGTGGTGTGGGACTGTTAGGAGTAGGGTTGCCACCCGTCCCTTAAAAAACATAACACTTATAAGTTACACGTGCTGCATGGAGGAATATGAATAGTACTGTCCAGAAACACAATGCATGTTTCTCCCTGCACACCCTGCAGCATGTGTACCTCATAAGTGTACATGGCTGAGGTGGCAACCCTAGTTAGGAGGGAGGCGGGTGGACAGCCCATTGCAGGAGGGGGGCGGGAGCGGGTGGGAAAAGTTTAGAGCGGCAGTGAGTGGGAAGGAGGGAGGGGGCGGAAGGAGCTCTTATAGTGCAGGAGGGATTAGAGGGTGAGAAAATCGATCTGGGAGGGGGGTACGGTAAAGAGGGGGAGGGGGCAGCTACACTAAAGAAAAAAGTTTTTATTATTATAAAATAAAAAAAAGTTGATAGATAACTGGCAGGAATTAGTTAGAAGGGCGTGGCTTAGAGAGCTTTTGGGGAGGGATCAGGGAGGTGGGAAGGTAAGGGGGTAATCCTACACTAAGGAAAATAATAATACAAAAACTGTCTGCCAGTACTCAAAGGGACAGTAAAGACAAAATTAAACTTTCACAATTCAGACAGAGCATGCAATTTTAAACACATTTTCCAATTTACGTCTGTTATCAAATTTGCTTAGTTCTCTTGGTATCTTTTATTTAAGGGTAAAACTAGGTAGGCTCATAAGAGCTCAGGAGTACTCTATGGGAGCAGTGTTTGCAACATTGTACACTAAAGACACGTGCACACTCCTGAGCTCTTAAAGGGACATAAAACCCAATTTCTTTCATGATTTAGATAGAACATAACATTTTAAACAACTTTCTAATTTACTTTTGTTATCACATTTTCTTAGTTTTCTTGTTGTCCTTTGTGGAAAAGCAAGTGTGCAGGTGTCTGCAGCACTATATAGCAGCAATGTTATACATTAGCAGGGGCACTAGATGGCAGCACTATTTCCTGTCGTGTAGCGCTTCAGACATGTGCACGCTACCTACCTAAGTATCTCTTCAACAAAGAATAACATGAGAATGAAAAAAAAATGATACTAGAAGTAAATTGGAAACTTTTTAAAAATTGTGTCCTCTATTTGAATCATGAAAGAAAATTTTGGGGTTTATGTCCCTTTAAGAGCCTACCTAGTTTTACTCTTCAATAAAAGATACCAAGAGAATAAAGCAAATTTGATAACAGAAGTGAATTGGAAAGTTGTTTAAAATTGCATGCTCTAACCGAATAATGTAAGTTTCATTTTGACTTTACTGTCCCTTTAAGATGGGGTGACCAGTGGGGGGGGGGAGCTGTTTGAGAGGATTCAGGGGGTGGGAAGTGTCAGGTGGAAGGCTAACCTCTACACTAAAGCTAAAATTAACCTTCCAAGCTACCTAATTAACCCCTTCACTGCTGGGAAAATTAAAAGTGTGGTGCGCAGCTGCAATTAGCAGCCTTCTAATTACCAAAAAGCAATGGCAAAGCCATATATGTCTGCTATTTCTTAACAAAGGGGATCCCAGAGAAGCTTTTACAATCATTTGTGCAATGATTGCACAAGCAGTATGTAAATAATTTTAGTGTGAAACCTAAAGTTTGTTAAAAAGTTAACTTTTTTTTTTTTAATGTAATCGCAATGGGCCTAGATCAATACTTTGTCTACTAAAAATAAAATATATAGTTTTGATAAAAGAAAACATAGTCTAAGAAGGATGAGCAAAAGAGAACCTCTGCAAAATGAGCCAATGATTTAGCCACCAAAACAGGTATCCCCCCCAAGCCTCTACCTATCACAGGCTATGGCCCCGACTGCAAAAGTTAACATGCAATTTTAAATCAAAGTTTAACTGACTGCAATTAGATAGAAGAGTTATTTTGCACACAAAGGTTTAACGTTTAATTCTAAAAAAATGTATTTAATTAAACTTTAACCCATTGTGTGCAGAAACATTTCTATTCTATTGCAGTAAGTTTAAAATGAAAAGCTTAGATTATTAAATTGCTTTGGGAGCATATCTTGTGACCTATGGTAGGCCTGCTGCCTTTTTTGGGAGGATACAAAAAAAGTTTAACCCTTTGTGAGCAGAATATTTTTTTATTTTTTGCAGTTAGTGAAACTGCAGGTTTTGTATCCGTGGGAGGATAGCTGTGACTGAGAGGTAGGCCTATTGCATTTGCAGGGGGAACATTTTTATAATTTAACTATAACCCTTTGTGTGCAGTTTTAATTTTTTTTTTTTTTGTAGTTAGTACACACTACTACCTATTTTCTTTTTGTTTTCTATAGTTAGCAAATGAATACTATTCCCCTTCATCCAATTAAAACCATAATTGCTATTGCAGTGTGGACACGTGGATACCTGACAGCTTCCTCCAGGCCCTCTACAGTACCATAGTACTCATGTACATACTTTTTATATGGAGTGTAAAATATAACAAATCAATAACAATATAATATTAATAATTTCTCTAAAGCTGGATATATTACACACGTGGACATCTAATACCGTAAGTGGGACAAGCACTGGCTCTATTTTACAGTGTCAAATATATTTTTAAGGTTATTTTTACCTATTATCTGCTCCTCTGGCTCAAGCATCTAGACTAGAGGAACAGCAGCAGAAGCAGTGTCATCTCCATCATCTGCTGAAGCAGGCAAATCCCATGTTCACCAGGAGTAGGAGTTATGTAGAGCCAACCAGTACCAGAATAAATAGTGGCAGCATCACTAGGTCATCTTTTAAATCCACCCGTGAAAGTAAAAGAATTTATGCTTACCTGATAAATTATTTTCTTTCCTGGCAGGGAGAGTCCACAAATTAATTCATTACTGTTGAGAAATACAACACCTGGCCACTAGGAGGAGGCCAAGACACCCCAGCCAAAGCATTAAGTATCTTCTCCCACTTCCCCTACTCCCCCCAGTCATTCAGCCGAGGAAATAAAGAAAAGTATGAGAAACACTAGGGGTATAGAGGTGCCAGAAGATAAGGAAAGATGCTGTAAAAACAAATAGGGCGGGTTTCTGGACTCTCACTGCCAGGAAAGAAAATAATTTATTAGTAAGCATAAATTCTGTTTGCTTTCAAATGGCAGGGAGAGTCCACAAATTCATTTATTACTGTTGGAAATCCTATACCCAAGCTAGAGAGGACACAGAATGAACAGAGAGGGGAAAAAACGGCAGGCAGACCAAATCTAAAGGCACCACTGTTTGGTGTTTGGAGCACTTTTCTCCCAAAGAAAGCCTCAGCTGAGGCAAAAATATCAAACTTGTAAAAAGTATGTGTAGAGGACCAGGTAGCTGCCTTACAGATTTGTTCCATAGAGGTTTCATTCTTAAAATCCCTAAAAGAGGACATTGCACGGGTAGAGTAAGACGTAATCCTCTCAGAAGGCTGTTGACCAGATTCCGCATAAGCCAAACGAACGACACTCCTCAGCCAAAAAGAGTAGTCGTAGTGGCCTTTTGACCCTTGGGCTTACCGGCATACAAAACAAACAAGGTAGAAGAATGTTTTAAAACCTTTGGTTGCATGCAGATAGAATTTTAAATCATGCACTACATCCAGATTGTGCAACAAACACTCCTTTAGAGAGGATTAGGATAAAAAGAAGGAACTACAATTTCCTGATTGATATTGCGGTCAGAGACAACCTTAGGTAGAAAACCCAACTTGGTAAGTAAAACGGCCTTATCTGCGTGGAAAACAAGATAAGGGGGATCACGCTGTAAAGCATGTAACTCAGACTCTGCGAACAGAAGAAATAGCTAACAAAAATAAAACCTTCCAAGACAAAATGTTTATGTCAACAGAATGCGTAGGCTCAAACGGAGCCCATTGAAGAACACGAAGAACAAGGTAAAGACTCCAAGGAGAAGCAACACACTTAAACACAGGCCTGATTCTAACCAGGGCCTGAACAAAGGACTGAACATCTGGAAGTTTAGCTAACCTCTTGTGTAACAACACAGAAAGGGCAGAAATCAGTCCTCTAAGAGAACTAGTCGACAAACCATTCTCCAAACCTTCTTGGAGAAACAAAAGAATTCAAGCAACTCTACCCTTATGCCAAGATAAAGCTTGATCCTCACACCAGGACAGATATGTGCGCCACACCAATCTCAATCTCCACGCAGTCAGCTTCAGAGAATCTAGATTTTGGTAAAGGAACGGACCTTGAAGAAGGTCCACTCTCTGAGGCACCCCCTAAGAGGAGAGGATGACATCTTCACTAGATCTGCGAACCAAGTCCTGTGAGGCCATGCTGGAGCAATTAGTATCACAGAGGCCCGCTCCTGCTTGATGCGGGCGATTACCCGGGGGAAGGAGAGCAAAATGATAAAAAAAAAGCTTGAACTAACATGGAACTGCTAACAAGTCCACCAACACTGCCCGTATTTGGGCAGTTTGGTATTGAGAGGTCTATCTCCAGGACACCCCATCTGAGGGTTATCTCGAAGAATACCTTCTGATGAAGAGAACATTCTCCAGGATGAAATGTCTCTCTCTGCTCAGGAAACCGACTCCATTTCCGGGACATGGATGGCCAAAATGTGACTGAGATCCCTTAACTTTTGACTTTAACACAGAAGCCAAACACCCAGAACACAGCTGTGCAGGGGATACTACAAAGGCCTCTCCACAAAACAAACAGATTGAAGAACAGGAGGATTACTAGCCTCCATAGAGAGCTCAAATGAGTCTTCCATAGCTTCTGATAGGGAAATAGATTCTCGCTATAAAAATAACCCCTTAGAGTAGGAGCCCTCTAAGACTATAGTAAAAAAAAAACTTCTGGTACCTCCTACAAACCGAATCCTGGATTGCAGGTGTGAAGCAAAATCTGAGGCAGACGAATACACTGAGCTACTTATGGTCGCTTTCAGCACAAGAAGACGCAGAGCTCCCGACCACGTGGTGATGCAAGCGTATAGGCCCATCCCTGCAGTCACTGAAGCGCACGAAAACATAACTGATCCGCCGCTACCAAAATAAAAGTAAAATTAACACAAAAACATGATCCATTCAAATAAAGGCTAAAATGTCCTCCACATGCCACTGAAAAAGGTCCCTGACAGTTGCCTAGGCAGGAACAAACAACGCTATTAGCACCGCTACTTCGCCTGACATAAAGGGCCACCCTGCTATGGAAAAAAAAAAATAACCTCAGGACTGCTCACGAATATCCTCCAAGAAGGATATATTAACTCCCCAGACCCTTAGACAGGGAATTTAGGTGCCATCGGGTCACCCATTAACCAAATAAGTCCTTGAGACATATTTTCCCTTGAGAAAAAAGAAAGGACTTACCCTCCAGGGTCCTACTGCGGAGCAGACACAGCATCCCCAGGTCTGACAGGGACCTGAGAAATAAGCAAAGCAGTGTAAGCTTACACTAGTTGCTAGAGGAGGTGTTGGCAAACATACACTGGAAGGACAAACGAGAAGCTTCCCTGCACCATCCAGTGGCTAGCTTTCACCACAACTCCTACTAAGAGGATTACACATTTACTCTGTGAATCCCAGTCCTGTCTTGAAGGGAAACTACCCATTAAAGGACTAAAATACAGTATCTTCATAGCATGTTCTCTGCCTACCTCCTATAGTAGACGAAGGCAAAGAATGACTTGGGGAGTAGGGGAAGTGGGAGGGATACTTAATGCTTTGGCTGGGGTGTCTTTGCCTCCTCCTGGTAGCCAGGTGTTGTATTTCCCCACAGTAATGAATTAATTTGTGGACTCTCCCTGCCATTGGAAAGAAAAAAATGTTATAGCAGCAGCCAGGTGAGTTTATCAGAATCAGAAGGTTGTCTCGTAGCAGCAGATACTGCAGGCGAGACAGGCAATCATCTGTCACATTTTAATTTCTTGTTTTGTACTCATATGTCAAAGAGAGTATAGCTATAGCTGACCACCTAGCAATGCGGTTTCCTACTTGACCCAGTTTGTTTGTTTTTATTTAATAAAGTTTTCATTACGCAGTTTGAATGCATGGCCCAAAACATACGTTCCTGAATCTGCATTTATCTTTTATGATTTCATTACAGAGTTCTAAGGCTGCCAAATAGTATTTCCTCGAGTGACAACTAAATACAACTATGTTTGATAAAAATGTACACACACACATGATCATCTACTTCCCTCAATTTTATTGCCATAAAAATGGAATTACCCTTTCAAGCCATTTTACTTCTGGATGCAAGTTTTTACTAATAGAAAAAAAGTTTGTAATGGAGATGCTCCTGCAGGCGACTTTTCATCTTCTCCTTCATCCTCCTGACAAGTGCTGAAACTGCACTACTTAGTATGCCACCAGAAACCACTTCACTTTTCTTTTTAAGGAAGGCATCCCTCTTGCTCAAGAGATGAGTGAACAAGAGTATGATTTGACTGGAAATGTTTTAGGTCAATGTCTCTGTATTATGCCTAAAAGGCTTTAGGGCTGCCACTAACTGACCAATCATGATCCACTCATCTCTGCCTAATAGACTCCCAATCCCAATAAATTGACATAGGAAGCCATAGCATGGGTGATAGCTCTCTGCTGCTCAAATGTTCCACCATCTCCAAAGTCGATTTCCACCTAGTAGTTAAATTGTCTTGCTTGAGCCAGTGCAGGGTAAGACCTTTCTTCTCCTTTTCTTGCCTTACAAGGTGACTGCGATTAACACTGTTGTGGAAGTGGCCTGCAATCCTTCTGCACCACAGTGTTGTTTTGTATATAACAAATGAAGTTTTGTAAACGCAGACCCTTAAGCAACATGAGTTTAATCATGTTTATAACTATTTGAGTGACTTGCAGATGTTGTCTATTTGAAACATACCATTTACTGTTGCATGCCAGGAAGCATATGGCATATAGAACCCAGAGAGCATCCTACAGTAGAAGAGGGTATAGAATGTGGTTTCATGGTACCAATTGCCTGAAGCCCATCAGAGTTCTTGGGGCTGAGCAATGAGGCAGGCCTACCTTTTGAGTAGGGTGAAAGGGGTTCACGCCCAGGGTGCCACACATTGAGGGGGCCATGCAATATCAGGAGTGAGGTTATGAAAAGGTGCCGTGTACATCCTGTATGTAGTTTATGAAGTGATATGGCATCTCAAGGTGTAATATATAGTGTTATTCTTTATGTAGAAAACCATGACATTTGGGACAGGGGTGGGGTCATCCAGATAAAAGGAAATAAGGGACATGGGCTGACAGGACCCACAAATGCTAAGGGTGGACCCACAAATGCTAAGGGTGGCCCTGCACTAAGTACATCATAGTAAGGAAAGGAAGGCTTGTGCCAGGAGTGAAGTCCTAACCCTTGAACCTAAATGATACAAATTATCAGATGACCTCTACAGCTGAAAGCATGGTGAGATCATGTAACAGAGGGGCTAGAGAAATTCTGAAAGAGAGGCATGATAGAACTTTTGCAATGTATACGAGTGGAACATATGTGAGAGCTATGCTTTAGGCATCCAGCCAGTTTAAAATGTAGAGTGTAGTTCCAGTTGAAATAACCTTTTTCAAGCAGAAACTTGAGGGATGCAGAAGAGCTTTTCAGCTGAACATTCTGAGTTGCTGTTATTTTTTATTTTTTTTAGTAACATGACAATCACACAGTTAGTGAATCATCAAGTGTTTCCTATGCTGCCTTGATAAGTGTGAAGAGAAAATTGCTATAACTTGCCTTAAATACCTTGGACTTTGTTATCTATTCTATCACATTATTTTATTCCATCATTTCAGCCTCTTATGCAAAATCATATAATGTGTTTATATAGCTGAATATATATTTTATGCAAAACTCCAAAAACACACCAGCTTTAACCATTTAGCATAATTTAGCTCTGCTGGTAAATTAATGTACCATCTATTTTGTAATATGGGTAAATTAAAGGTAATTTATAAACCTTATTCTTTGCTCTGCATGAAAGAAGGTTTAATATTAAAGGCAGTGGATTTAGATCACCAGGCATGTAGTATTCAAGGTAGAGTTTAACATCTTTAAGCTCATGTTTTTAGAAGGGCATCAGTCAGCGTTTAGCCACTTTCCTGTCTGTTACTTCTTAGCTTAGATCCTTCTTATATGGAAATAGTTTAAATAGATATAATATTTTACCTATTTTGTCAGAACATTTGAATTCCCTTTCTGCAATAGGTGTTTAAGCCTTGCAAAGTTAAAAGACATGTACCCTGCATGCTCCTGTGTGGTTTCTGAGCAGGACACAGCCAATGATTAAAGGATATGCATATATACTTCAGTGGCTCCCATCAATGTGTCAATAAAATGCTTCTGAGTGGGCAACCATAGCTATGTGTTAACTCATGTCCAAGAGTTAAACATACATTGAAAATTAGTTTTAGTTTAAAAATAAAATTTGAAAAATAAATAAAAATAGAGGTGCACTCAACCTATCTAATGCGTAACCTTTAGTGCTTTAAAAATAAAATGTTTAAACAAGCCAGAGCATTTCATTTTAAATCATAAAGTCCCTTTAAAGGGTTAGGGCATTTAAAATTAAACTTGCATTACTCAGAAAGAGCATGTGATTTTAAGACATTTTTAAGTTCACTTCTATTTTCAAATGTATTTTGTTCTCTTGGTATCCATTGTTGAAAAAGGATATGTACATATCTTACACTAGTGTTAGCTAGCTACTGATTGGTGCCTGCACACATTTGTCTCTTCAGATTAGTTGACTAGATGTGATCAGTTAACAGTTAGCAAAGTTGTTTAAAACTGTATGTTCTGAATAAAAATAATAAAAAATACTGTGTCTATATCTCAGAACGTGTTCTGGATAAACATGTGTTCAAGCCCTAACGTGCTACAAATGTATCTGAATTATGCAGCTAGCACAGTGGCGTAAACAGAGAGTGATCAAATAAAATCTACCAAGTGTGCATTTTGGTGAATTCAGCCCTGTATACGCCATATGTAGGTTATTTAGCAGGTTACATTGTCAGTGCTTTTTGCAGGCATTGCCATTATTCTGTATATGTGTAACTTTCTCTTCCCTTAGCTGCTCAATAAAAAACTACTATACTGGGAGAGGGGGAGGAAATCACACACACTTGCAATAAAAATTGTCCAATTTAACATTTTACCACACTTTTCATTTAATACTTGATACAAAATAAAACAACCCCTCAATAATCAAAAAAAACATAAAATCTAAAAATGTTTCAAAATATTTTCATCTGTTAAATTAAAGTCAACTTCCATATAAAAAGCTAAAATTCACAATTGTAAAAGTTGTCATTTTGTTTTTCCTTTTTTTGATTTTTCTTCTTTTTTTTACAAAAAAAATATTAAAACTTAAAAGTGGGAAATATTTTACATGAAAAGACAGAAAATTATACAAAAGGGTTTTCCTTTGTTTTGCTGTAAGCCTATACATCTGGGACTATACAATATTTACAAACACAAATAACAGGTTGTACATTTGCATAATTGAGCGAACTCTTTAGCGCTCTCCACTCCACAAAATGTTGAAAGCACAGAACCAAAGTGCTGACAAAATGTATTGGAAACATGAGAGATACAAGACACAAGTTGAGTCAGTGACGGGTCTGCATTGAGTTAACTGTAGTGTGCGGTAACAGGGCATCAACTCATTTGATTTCTTATTTCCCCCCCAGACATTACTTAAAATCAACAGGTTAAGAAAATCAATCTAGTTCTGATCCAGATCCAGACTGTGTTCCCATGACATGCATCTATCCCCAGCTACTGTATTTCCTGCCGTTTTGGGAGTAATAAATAAGTGTAACATTTCTATGGCTCTTTTTATCCCTTTATACAAAATGATAACACGATACGTAAGATATGCTAGATATTAATTGCAGCCAATGTATGTCTTGGTTTTCTACATGTACAGCATTGTATATTAATATTTAAAAATCACTGCAATTAACTTTATCTGATCTCATCTGTAATAGATAAACGAGACATCATGGAGTCTTTTGCTGTGTTGGAAATATTATAGCTTCAAGAAATTAATATAAAAGTAGTTAATGTTTTTTGTGTTGATTTTTTAAATAGTTCTTTATCTAGGGCACAGAGAACTGACTTTGTTGATATTAAACAAAGACTTTAAAGGGCTCTATTTATGTATGTAGTATTTACAGGGCACCACTAATTTCTCTTACCATATCATGTATAATCTATTTAAACGGCTGGTATTGCCTATTTTAGCCGCTGCACACGGGATGAGAATATCATTTCCAGTAGCGCCACTGTGTAGTCCTATAAACGTAAGTACAAGTGAGGTCAGTGCTGTTTTAATGTCTTCACTCCCCAGCATCCAGATTTTCCTAAAAAGTAAGGCTAGCCCTGTAATTTCACTTATGAGAGAAGGAAAGTCAAATCTCCATCAAGTTTATCCTGAGGAAGCACTATCCCACTATCGTCTTCATTCCATCAGAATTTCCATTAAAAAATCATCATATGGCAGCTTAAGGGATTTTTTTTTCTGTAAAAAACAGCTGATGTTTGAATTAGTAAACTGCTTGAATAAATTAACCAATATGACAACAAAATCTAGTAATAATTTACAAACTAATGAAAAACTGCAAAAGGAGGTTTGCAAGGATTCTCACAGAAGCAAAGGATGCTCGGACCAAGTAGAAATAAAACATGGCAGATAGTTAAAGGGAGCGTAAACACGTTGAGATGTGCAACTAGCGCTGCAGATTGCATCAGTGGTGGCTTCCGCTTGCTTTATGGGTCCTGAGCAGCAGTTTGACGGTGTGGTTAACCGCTAGTAGTGTAGGGTCGATAGTCTTAAAATTACATGCGCTAATGAATTAGAACATGTAATTTTTAGATTATTATGGCCCTTTAAGCTCTGAAAGTTATAACTTTTCTATTTTTCATTACAGAAAGTGCACCCTGAAGACTTATCAAGGCTAATCCTTGGCTTTAACAGATAAGTACTGTTATACAATGCACTTTTTACCAACTTAATGACTAGCTAGCTTTGTCAGCTGCAGACTCAAACCCAGATTGGTTGGTGGAGTTTGGTTATTGAAATACAAGTGCAGTAAACACTATGTTATTCTAGACAGTGCTAATTCATGTGTGCCATATAGATAGCATTGTGCTCACACCTGTGGAGAACAATAATGGTTATGCAAGAACCAGCACTGATTGGCTAAAACGCAAGATTGTAAAAAACACTGTGATAAGGGGAAATCTACAGTGGCTTAGGTACAGCTAATCAAAGAGGTAAAAAGTATATTAATATAAGTGTTGTTAATGAACAACTGGGGAATGGGTAATAAATGGATTTAACAATTTTCAAGTAGACTGTCCCTTTAAGCACTACAATTGCAGCCAACAAAACCAGGCAGCATTGTACTAGCCAATATGCCCGATGTGTGTGCCTGGTATAGGTGGGTGTTCTCATGCCACACTTTGAAAAGCTTATATGTGAGTTACCACTATTTTCAAAATGTATTGGAATGACTTTACATGTTAATTCTGATGGATTGAACAGACCACAAATGTATGTGGGACCTCTCAATAATTTAGGGGGCAAGCTGTTTACCCCTCAGCAAGATAAGTAGCTTGGTCCTGCAGTATATTATGGCTATACATTCAGCACAGTTAAAAAGGCAACCAGTTCTTTAAGTAAGAATTTATAGTGATAAAAATATGTTACAATAAAAATATAAAAGATACTTAATATGCCTTTCTTTAATTGGGATTACAAATAA